>NC_143499.1:35884791-36037083 GCF_051622355.1 Phaseolus vulgaris
GCAGCACATGAGCTCGAGGCCGCTCCTGAGGAGGTCTGTAGGGGAAACATCTCGAAGCGACTCCCAAGACTTGTCGGGGAGCGCCACACGAACTCTTCGTGTGAATTGATGGTCGCGCCCCAAGAGATCGAAGGGAGTCGGCGCAGACCTCGCCACGGCATCGGATGAACCCGGGCGAGAGCGGGGAGAGGGCTGCGCCACCTCGGCCACTTCTCAACGAGGAGGAGGAGGCGTCGGCATCGAGCCGGACGACCGAGTGGTAGTGGCAATATTGCTACCCTCCCGCGGCCGTTTCTTGGACTTCTAGGAAGGACCGGCCTGCTCCCTGGACTTGGCCGCCACCTCGTCGGCCGGAGGCATCACCTCCAAGCTGCGGCGACCCTTGCGCTCGGCCGCTTTCTGTGGGTGCTTATCAAGCACGCCAACAGCACTTGGTCGCTCGTTCACCATGATCTCTGCAAGAGAAAACACAAGTTAGAAAAGGCGAAGCAAAGAAGACGACGACCGACCGACCGACTAAACGCAAAGTAAAAACCCATACCCCGAACGGCCGCCCAACGCCCAGACTTAGCGTAAGCCCCGATCAGCGTCCGACATGGAAGCCTCCTCGAGAGGGCGTCAAAGAGCGATAGAATTTCCACCTCATCGGCACCCTCTGTCGGCCTCGTCCATTCTTTGAAGCCACAAAGCTTGCGAGTTCAATAGAGGGGGAACCTCGATCCACCGGACTCGTCAAAAAAAATGGCCGTCGCCTCCGGCCGAATGATGACTTTAACATATCACTCCTTAAAGCTTTTGTAAGAGCCGACTAAGAGGTCGAACAATACACTACCCGTCTGCTCAACCAACGAGTGCCACGAGGCCTTCTTGGCGGGGTGAGAGGCATAATAACAAAGAAAGCAAAAGGGAGAAGGATGGAGGCGCATCACGTCACACAACAAGCGAAAGGCCTGAAGGGATGCCCAGGTGTTCGGATGAACCTGGGTGGGCGCCACGTTGAGCGCCCGAAGAACACCCATCGTGAACGTGTCAAAAGGCAAGGACACGTGGAGGTCGGAAAAAAAGCAAGTATACATATAAAAGAAAGGGGGACCGTCGCCCGGTCGTCCCATACACACTCTCTCGGTTGGCCCACAAGGCACAACGTCGAAATAACTAGAGCGACCGCCCGACTTTAATGCTGGGTTCTTGACAAAGAATTCGGCCACGCACTCCGGAGTGCTATAGCTGGAGGACTTCTCAACCATGTTGGAATCCACCCAACTAAAGTCCATAAGAGGTATGGCCGAGGGAGGAGAGTCCGACCGGTCGCACGCAACCGCTGGGTCATCCTCCCTCACAACTTCTACCGGGGACGACCCCTCGGCCAACCCAACCGACTGGGAGCCGGTGGTAGAAGAAGAAGAAGAAGAAGAAGAGGAAGAAGAGGAAGAGGACGACCGCCCGATAGGGGAAATCAGACGACTAACAGGACACATAGGATGGGCGGAAGGAGAGGATGTTCAACCGGACGAAGATGATGTAGGCCGAGACCGGCTCGACATAACTAACCTTTTTTCTAGGAAAAGGAGTGTGAGTGAGAGTTCACTCGGTTATCAGAGCTAAGGGCGAGAGGTCACTCGGCTATCAGTTCGCTCAAATAGGAAACACAAGGGTGCGACACTGTGGTGGACCACTACTTATAGGGCCCATGGGCCTCGGAATTCGAAACGTCAGATTAATCCTAACCGTTGGATCTCTTAGATCTAACGGTCCACAAATTCCCCCGCCCAAAAAAACCCTCATCAATGCACATCACATCGCGCCGTCTGAAGTCATGTCACGCCGCCTATTCAAGTCACACCTCGAGAAATGAAACGACCGCACACCCAAGGGAGGCAGACTGACTCCCATTATTAAAGACTCATCGGACATATCTGACACATCTGCCCTCGAGCCTGGGGGGCAAGTGTACCGGTATGGGCGAGGCCGGGTCCACTTGACCGAGACCAAGGGAACCTGGCCGAGACCTCAGAAGACTTGGCCGAGAGGCCGAGACCTTAGAAGGCTTGGCCGAGACAATCAAGACCACTTGAATATGGTCGATGGCCGACCCATATCGTGATGATTTGGCCGACGATCGACCCCCATTACAGTTAACGCTCAAAGCAATATCAGTGAAGTTAATCTATCATTAGGAATTAGGTAATGCGACCCTAAGCGGTATACACCTCGACAAATGGGCCCAACAAGGTAGGTCCATTAGAATAATATAAATAGCACGCATCCCAAGGAGTAAGGTATGTCCTTTATTACTGTACACTTACCTGAGAGCTGACCACCCGCTTTACTGACTTGAGCGTCAGAGTGCCTTCGCAGGTACCCCCACCATCTGGTGTTCAGCCGAGGCCGAGTGCCGAAGGAGAAGCAGGAGGACGAGAAGAATCCCACTCACCACCCAATCACCTGACTGAACGAAGGGAGGAGAAGAAGACTTCAATAGTTCTCTAGGTCCCATCTCCCTAGTAGGAACATGTATATTATAGGAAAGAAATCTTTTTGATGCTCCGATGACTTCAAGAAGGAACTAAGAGTATAGATGAGTACTACAAGGACTTATTAATTAATTTGGTTAAGACTAATTTTAATGATGAATCTAGTAAGGCCAAATTTAATAGATTGTAAGTGGTCTTAATAGATAAATACAAGATATTATAGAATTGTATGTGTACACTTCTTTGGAAAAAATGATTTACCTAGCCACCAATGTTGAATCACAAATTCAAATAAAATATTTTTATTAAAAAAATAATCATAATGATGGTTTCCACCATTCTTAATGAAAGGATAAAAATAAACTAAAAAATGATAAACATTCTTCCAATTTATCTAAAGAGTACAATTCCAAAAGTAATTATTTTAAGTTAAAACCTCTATACCTTTTTCTTCTACAACACCTCAAAATATAAGTCAAATAATATGTTTTAGGTGTTTGGAGTTTGGGATATAACATCTAACTGACTTATCAAGAGAGTTATGTTGATTTAGGAAGGGACAATTAGTAGTGAACATAATACTCCGATTAATTTTGAAAATGATTATTCTCAATCATCATCTTCATCTAATGGTGATTAATGTGTTCTTCCATATAAAAGTGATTTGTTAATGGTAAGAAGAATGCTTAGTCAAGCCAAAAAAGACTTTGACAATTCTCAAAAAGGGAAAATATTTTACACATAAGATATCTTATAAACAACAAATTATATTGAAAGATAATAAATAGTGGTAGTTTTGTAAATATAGCTAGTACATGAGTAATGCATAATCTTGGATTATCTACTATATTTCATATCAAGCCTTATAAATTAAAATTGTTGAGTAAGGATAAAGAAAGAAAATTAAATAATCAAGTTCTCATTATCTTCACCATTGGTGAGTATGGAGATGAAATTTGTTGTGATGTTGTTCCAATGAAAATACTCATATAATTTCGGGAAGACTTTGAAAATTTGATAAGAAAATGTTACATGATGACCTTACCAACAAACTTTCTTTTAATTACATTGGAAATAAGTTCATACTTAAACATCTATCTCCTAAAAAGGTGAATAATGACCAAATAAAAATGAAAACAAAAAGAGATAAAGTAAAAGATGTGGAAAAGAAAAGTGAAAGTTTGTTTATAAAAGATTCATCATATTTTAAAAGTTTATTGTTAATAAAGTCATCTTATCAAAATTATAATCAATTGTCTCTTAATTTTATAGGTTGAAAAAATAACCATGCAAGAAAGTAAACGAGATTGAGTTGTAATGATGAGCTTTTGCTTAATTTTAGGAGCTACTATGTGCCTTTCCTTAATTTCAAGGAACAACTCATGTGCTAGGATTAAATAAGAGTTAATTAAGTTTTAAATATAAGATTAGTTGAGTTAACTTTAGCTTACGTACTCTTATGTTTACATTTGTATTTCCTAATGTTTCTAAACACTTGAGAGGTATTTTTTTCCTCTTTAAAATTGTGGCATGCTCCTTATAAAAGAGAGTCAATCCCTTTTGTAAAATCACTTTCGAATATTAAGTGAAATTCTCCTTGAGAGTTCACTTTAAAAGTCTTAAGAGTTCTCTACTCTTGTCTTGGTTTTTATCTTGAGAAGATTTCTCAAGTGACCAATCTTCCAAGGCTTATCCTTTGGGATTCATCACAAAGGTGACGAGTTCCCCTCCATTTATATTTTTGAAGTGTCGAATTAAGTTAGCCATGGAATCACATGCTTTCTTCATTCTTCCTTGCTTTTCCTTGGGTTTGAATTCTCTACACCTTCTTGAGTTAACCAAGATCCTATCATATCCTAAGGTTCACACATTATGTTTTTGAAAGTAAGAATTATGTACTAATTGATCGTCATAACATAAATAATAGTCCTATAAACTGATAAAATGAGCATAGAACCTTAAAATCAAATTATTTGAAAATAAAATTTGTGAAATTAAAGTTTTTAAACATTCCTCCTAATTAGATGAGGAACTTCATTTTATTTTGAGAAAATTGGAAAGAGAAATGCAAAAACAATGTAATATCGATAATATTTACGAAATGAGATAGTTTTTCAAGATCTTCATGAGATAATTGAGAATATTTCACATAAAATGATGTTTTGAATAAACTTTTAGTCAATTAATTATTATTAAAGATAATTATTATGTTACAAATTATTTTAAATAATAATCAATTAAAATGTTTTTTAATAATTTTTAAACATTTTAAAAAACAATTAACAAAAAATCAATGTTAATGATGTTCATGCTTCTTATTTTAAGATACAACTTTTTATACGTATGTTCCTCACATATTCAAGCACATGAAACCTACAAATAATCTTGTTACATCTTCAAAACACAAGCTAAACAAAATTTCATTCTTCAAGATTTTTATGAGATAATCAATAGTATGAAATATAATTGATTATTTTATAAATGATGTTCTGAATAAAATTTGAGCTATTAGATTATTACTATACAATGTTGTTGTTACACCACCGAAACACAAACTAGAGAAATTCATTTTTCAATGTCTCTATCAACTTGATCAACATTGTGAAGTTATATCTATATAGTGAAGAATGCATATTTCGTATCCTATTAGTATAGAATGAACCTTATAATTAACAACTTGTTTAGTGTATAACCATTAGAAACCTTAGGTACTTGGGCTGAAGAGACATTGTATACTAAGTCCTTAAACTCAGGGAAGTTTAACATAGAACTTAGTAATACTTTGTGTACTTAGCTTTGAGATGTGTTGTGTACTCGAATAGACATAAATGATTTTATGTATTCATTATAAGCTAGAAGTGACAATAATAATGTTTTTTAATTTATATTGATTAGTGGAACCTTTAACAATTTGCTAGGAAAAGTGAATATAGTCGAAGTTTGACATGCTTTAGTATAAAATTGTGTATTTAATGCTATTATTTATTATATTTACATTTATTCTTGGCCATCTATTTTAACATATCTTGCTAAAGATTTTGAACGATTTCCGGTTATTTTAGGGAAAAAATTTGTAAACCTTATTCACACCTTTCATTTCTAGAACTAACCTTACCTTTCATTTTCAACATCTCCAACATTTCTAACTTTTAAATCTTCACGCATAAGAATGTATCACATCCTTCATTTTTCGTGCATTAAAATCCTTTAAAAATGTAAGATATACTCATTTTATAAATTAATTTGGTTTCTTAATAAATTTGTTTCTTGTTATTGGTTCAAAAATGATGTTGGAATAAGTTTACAATGAAAAGTGGTTGTGTGAAAGTTTTCATATAAGATTGGTTGAGACCATATTCAAAATTAATAAAAGCTAAGCCAAAAGTTTTATTTTTTTTTCACAATTTTTTACCTTAAGCACTTTCAACTTTTAGATCTGTACAAGAACTTTTTGTATCCTTCAGTTTTTCTATAATTCAAAATCCTCTTTAAATGGCTTATTTTGGTTTACTAATAAGTTGTATCTTGGTTTTTATGTTCTTGGTTTGAAAATAGTGGGAATTTGAGTTTATGTTGAAAACCTCTTAAAAGTTAGAAACTTTAAGTTCTATTTAATTCCTAAACATAAAAATATGTTTTTGATCTTGAATAATAAATGTGTGGCATATGAATGTTCTAAATATATGGTTGGTTTAATTTTCAGATTCAGTAGTTCCAAAAGCTTAAATTTTTCATAAATTCTCAAACTCCAAGTTTCAACTTTCATATCTTCAAGAGTAAGAAATCTTATTCATATCTTTCATTTTTTTCATTCATGAAAATTCTCCGGTTAGATCTATTATTTGATTATTAATTTTAGTTTCATGATAAGTTTGATTCTTGTTCTTTGTATGCAAAGTAATTGAATTGAGTTTAAGATGAAATCCTCCTTTGAGAATCTACATTGTATATATTTTATGAGCATAGTCCTTGCTCTTACATATTAATTGGTCGTGTGAATACTTTAAAATATGTTTTTACGTAGATTTATAAAATTTTAAAATATTTATTGAAGATATATGCGTTGGATGTTTTTAGAAATTGTTTAAATATTTTGTGGGACTGTGCTAAGTTTTGTAATTTATTGTGGTTATGATTGAACATAGAAGCTTAAAAGGTATAATTCAATTGCTATTTTATCCTTTCCTTCTCCCCTAAATTTCCTTTGAGTTGATAATGAAAATTAAGTTAGAATGCATTTAAGTATTAATTTTATTAATCATTCTTTATTTATTTTTATAAAAAGCTTTCGTGTTAAGCATCACTATGCTACTTGACATCTCAACTAGGCTGACACCTCAAGTAACAACAATCATTTGTCATCACATGAAAAAATTATTATTAATAAAAAAAAATACAAAAATATGGGGGATTAAACCAAAACCCATATGTTAACAAAAACGATACATAGGTAGACTATACCTATTAATAAAGAATTTTAAGAACAGACTACATGGAAGCCTATTATACCAATGAAATGATTCTCTATGAATAAATCCTAAATTAGCCAACTTATTAGCACACGCATTCCCTTCACGAAAAATATGAGTAACCATAAACCTGATTTTTCCACAGTAATTAAGACAAGTATTCCATCGATTACGAAGCATCCAAGGAACATTTGTCCTAACAGTAAACGCAGCACAAACCAAGGCAGAGTCACATTCCAGCTAGACATTAGTAAGTCCCAACTTTTGAGTTTCCTCCAAAGCATACATAACTCCATAAAATTCAGCAACCAAAGCAGTCTGAACGTCAAGAAACGCAGAGAAAGCTCCAATAAACTCTTTCATACTCCCACGGAAAATACCTCCACAAGTGGCAAGACCTGGACAACCCCTAGCAGCCCCATCAGTGTTAATTTTAACCCAGCCTGGTGAAGGAAACTTCCATCTAACCGGAAGAGGACGAAGAACTTTACCAGTACGAGTATTAATACCAAAAAACTTAATCACACTGAAATCCATCATATCATTTTTCATTGAAGCTTTAGAGAACTTTCCCACTAGACAAGTTAAATATTTAATAACTGAAATAACCCTAGAAACCCCAATCTTATCCTGAAAACAATCATAATTCCTCATACACCATAATATCCAAATAGAAAAAGTTATCACAACAAGCTTAATCAATTTAACCAAAGAACTACCATTACTCTTAATAAAAGAAAGAAGATCATCCTTATTAAATAAATGAGAAGTATGGAAAAATTTGCCGATACTCCAATAAGGATATTTTATCATACCTAAATATTCTTAAACTTAAGACCATGTATCACCTCTCTAATAAAGATATATATCATGATATTCATTCTTATATAATAGTTTAATTTTTTTTGTGTGGATCCTATCATGCCACATCATTTTAAGACCTCTTGAAAATTTTACTCCAATAGAAGGTTCATATAAAATTTATACTCTAATTAATGTTTAATTTTTCTTATTTTTGGTTGTTGATGTTTTCAAGAGTAAAATTATTTTTTTATTCTAATAACACAGGATGTTATTTATGTCTCTTAAACTTTGAGTATGCATGTGTCATGTAAACTTTCCTAGAAAAAATATAAAAATTATTAAAACAACAGTTTTAAGGAAGAAAAAAAATTAATTAATGAAATATTTAATGTATGAAAGTTAACATTAATGTTTAAACTTAGTCATAAATAAGTTATAAAAAATAATAGTTAATTTAATACAAATAATAATACTAATTAAAGTTTTGATTTATGTTCATTCAATGACTAAATATCATTAATAACTAGGAAATAAATAAACATAGCCTTAACACAAAACTGAAACATGCAAGCATTAAGACTAGATCGATTGTTGTAATGCATAGAAAACAAAAGATAAAGTATCACGACTACAAGATATTATTTGCTATTCTCACTTTGTTTTTCTTTTTAAAACCACAATAGTTATGAATAAAAATAAATAAATAAATTATCTGTTTAAATACTCATTAAAAATTTAGGGAGAGTATAGTGCTTCTCTACTCCAAATAATATTTACCACTTATAATGGTTTTTGTGATAATGGTATTGAAAATAAAATAATCATAATAAGAATAATGATAATGATTATAATAAAAATGATATTATATTTTAAAATAATGATGAAAAAAACGGTAAGTAAATAATACTAAAAACAATAAATAATAAATAATAATTAAAGTAATAATAATGATAATGTTTAAATATTAACAACGATGATAAAAGTTTTAATGATATTAAAACGGTTATTTTTACAGTGAAGATAATGATAATAATAATAATTCTAACTACAATAATATTATCTTAAATTAAATGAATAAAATTAAGTAGTTTTTCAAACTACTTTCTACACAAATATTTTATGATATAACAAAAAATATACTTCACCAATGAAATAAAATAAAATAGGATATCTATATAACAAACAAATGCTGTTTAATATTTTAAGAGATTTTTTAAGGATTTAACATATTGTAAAAATATGCTGTGAATTCTACATGCATGCAATTTAGTAATGATCCTTATTTAGAAAACATGGAACAAAACATGAATAGACAATTTAACGTGTTGCTTTTACCTTCTTTTTGGTTTACTTCTGCATGATAAAAATTCAATTAAAAAAAACATAATTTATATAACCTCTAATAATGGAATTAAATCTTATAACCATTTATTGGTGCACATTTTTTTGATCTCTTTTATCCTTGGTATTTTTATATTCATTCACCAACTTTGTAATTTCCATTATCTAGAAGAAACCTATCCATAAAAATGAAAATATTTTTATCGTATAATTATAATCATAAATTTCAAAAAACAATTAAAATATTTTATAACCATTTTTTATACGTATTTTGTTATATTTTCTTTTGATTTCCATGAAAATTTACAAATTTTCCTATATAAAGTTTTAAAAATTATTTTTATAATTTTAATAATATTTTAAATTAATTTTAATTATATTTTTATGTCTTATAATCATAAAACACATACCTACGTGGATTCCACTAGTCAACTATCAATTTTATTAGTTATAGTATTCAAGATTATTTCGTCCTTTAAAAAATATTTTGAGAATTATCAGATTAATATTTTTAGGAGAAGAATAGAACTTTGGAAGGATATAAAAGATATTTCTATTTTTGTTTGCATTCTATGCCGTTTACAATGTTTCTTTTTCTTTTTTGGCATTACCATAAATAACATACTAAATACAAGTTGAAAATATACAATTTAATGATTTTATTAATTTTTTACCTTTTCCCTAATTGTCTTTTGTATTGAATTAAATATTAGATGAAAAATTTAATTATGCATTAATTTAATTTCTTATCATCGATTGATAATATTTAAATTATTTAGAAAGAAAATAAAGATAATACGTGAATTTAATCTTTTTGCCACTTTTAAATTTTTATTTTCAAGACTATTCATTCTTTAAGGAATATTTAATTTTGTAAATGATTAGATTTATCTTTTTAGGAAGAAAATATATCTATCAGGATATATATATTGTAAACTTTGTAGTATTTAACATATTTCCAATAGATTAAATCCTAATACATTTAGTTAAAACATGACATATTTTTCACAGTGATCCATGTTTTTTGAAAAAATGATTGCATTATTTTGCCAATAGTTCACTGCTTGAGATAAGGTTCTACTAATATAAACATAGTTTGTAATTAAATTAAACGTTAAATACGTGTTAATTAGATGATTATATTTTTGTAATTAGTGAAAGCCTTGTGATATTTACAGTTACAGAGACAAAAATGGGGTTGAAAACACAAACACAAACACGAAATAGTTGTTGGATTCAGAAACTCAATCAAAGTGTTGAATGCTGGTTAACTTAGGTATTAATTTACTGAAAATAGATTTTCCTAAAAAATTAATAAGACAGCGACATTATAAATGAACACCCCAAACAACTGATGAACATAAACGAAACAAAAAAACAGTTACTTTTGATCAACTAACCAGTAGTTTCTAATTTAAGATTCGAATATTAAGTTGAGAGAGATATCTTATATTAGAGATAATTCTGTTTATCTGATATAAGATAAAATTATTTTACTGATATTTTTGTGAGGATCTTCAAAATGGAAACTTTGAAGCAAGTTTGAAGTGATCCTTGGTTGGGTACCTGAGTTCATGTTTTGTGAAGGAGAAAAGATGAGTATAATGAAGGAGGGAAATTAATAATGGTGGAAATAAGAGTTAGGAAGCAAGAGATGGGGATGTGAAGAGGAGAAGAAGCAGAAAGAGATTGAGTTTTGAGGGAAGAAGGAGAATGCAAGAAGAAAGGCAAAGGCTCGTGGTGGTGCCACGTGGCATGGTTAGAGTGGAAGAGTGGTTTGGGGTTTCAACAAAGAGCAAGAGAGAGCACAACAACTCTCTCTCTCTCTCTCCTGCCATGTCAGAGAGTAACCCCGTCCTATGACCCCGGCGAATCCGTATTTGTGTGTCTTTCTCTCTCTACATGACAACATCAACAAACAACAACAACAGCTAACTCTTTTTCTCTCTCTATTTATTCATTTGTCTGCCCTCTTTCTCTCTTTCTCTCTCTCTCCTCGTATCTCTCATCTCCTTGCATCCATGCCCTAATACCCTCTCTCCCTATTCTCCACTTTCCCCTTTTCCTTCTCATGCAATCCTTCCCCTTGCTGCTATTTGATCCGTAGCCCCAACTGGTATGCTTCTCAATTTCCCTTTTTTGCTCTTCATTTGTGGTTTTGGCTCGAATTTGGCTTCTGGGGTTTTGTGTTTGCCTCTTGTTCTTGTTCAATTTCAGTTGGGTCTTTTGTTTTTGTGTTGTTGAGTTCCTTGATTTTCAAGCTACTTGGCCGGTGATTGGGTTTCTGGCTTGCAGATTTTTGTTGGTTCAATGAGCAGGGTTGTTACTTGGATTTTTTGCTGCTTTCTGACTCCACTTGTTCCTCCTAGGGACTTGAGGGTTTTTGTGTGAGTTGAATGTGCGGAATGCTTCACCGTTTGTTGGGTGTGGATTGGTGGCTTTTGTTGTGTTTCGTGTTTGTGGTGTGCTGGGACATACTCTGACTTCTTGTTCATTGTGTATGCTGCTGCTTGTTTTACTTTTGATGGAGATTGTTTATGATCTTCCGATTCAGCATGATTAATATTTTTTACGTGAAGTAGTCTGTCTGTGCTGATTGAATAATCTGATCTTGTTTTGATTGAGGAATGAATGTAGATATCAATTATGTTGCGTATCTACAAAAGCTGAGGAAATATATCATTGTGTAGTCTTTGTATACATTTTTTGGGGCAATGACATGTTTTATTCTTGGATGTCTTTTTTGCTTCTTATGAATGTGGTTGCGCATTGGGGACCACCGAATGCTAACATTTGTGACAGGATTGGCGTATGGGATTGATTTAAATAAGTGTTCTGTACCAAATATTTCTCAGTGATAAATGATAAAAAAATGGCTTTTGTTTGATATTTTTCTCGGGGAATAGGGGAGCGAGTTTATTTGTTTGGTTCTGAAATGTTCATTCCTAAGTGTAAAAGGCTTGATTGGTTTTGTGATTCTGTAAATTATCATTCTTATGCGAAATATCTCTTTTGCTTTGATTTGGCATTTTACATCATGTGCGCTGTTTGGTCTTTTTAGTTGCTACATTCTTTGATACACATTGCTACCTGATGTTAACATGATTTCCAACCACATGCTCGCAGTATTTTGACCGAGGCAATCAATTTTGCATTGACTG
Organism: Phaseolus vulgaris; assembly: GCF_051622355.1. NCBI lineage: Eukaryota > Viridiplantae > Streptophyta > Magnoliopsida > Fabales > Fabaceae > Phaseolus > Phaseolus vulgaris. Next base: position 35,897,041 of record NC_143499.1, read on the forward strand.
GACTCGTTGCCTTAGCAAGCGGCAGGTTAGAAATCACTTTTCTATCAGCAGCAATCATGTTATTCACTTCAACTACCCGGGTTTCAGTTTTACCTAAGGCCTGTCTCAAGATTTAAGTAAGCTAGATTTTCCAAATTTGCTAACCTTGAATAAGTCACACCCCAGTTGAACGAACTTTGCTTATAATTTCTCGTAATGTTGGCAAACCTTGGATAAGACTGCATTGACTATAATCAAAGCCCATCTATCTTAGCTAATGTCTCGAACATGAGTTCTGAAGCTTCAACTCGAGACTAACTTTTTAGACTGATTCCCCTTAGCTACCATCAAACCTTTCCTTTTGAGGAAAAATATTATTTTAATGCTGGTTTGGTTTTCAAAGAGGACGAACTTTGTTCAACCAGCTGATTGATACTTAACCAGAGACAGTTTTTGGTGATTGCAGTTGGGAGAAAGAAGAATAAATTGAAATGAAAACATGATATCCTGCTGAGTGATTACGAAATGTGGTGTCATATTCTTTCTTGAATCCTTTTTGCTCCCATGTTGAGTGATATTACATGATCATGAATAGTGTCTATGATATGATGAATAGTAAAGGAGGACTATATAAATATTTTTTAAAAGTTGAATGCATGTTAGTTATTTGTAGTGTTATGTCAATGTTCTTTTTAAGGGGACATCTTTGAAAGATCATTAGAGAGGCATGTTATGCTTTGCTACATGTTTCATGTTCTTAGTCTCATGTTTTTTTCTTTCTCTCTTGGTGTAGTTTTCAGCTTATGAGGATTTCTTATCCACTTGCATTTATATCTCCTTTATTTCTTAATAAACTCTTTGTTTATCTAGATAAAGTACAACGATGGTTTATACTTTGAATATATCAAAAGAATGTTTCTCTAGCTGGGAACACATCTGGAATCTTTTTTCTTGCTAATGGTTGAACTTTGCTTACAATTATTATGACAAACACTGTTGATTACCAGGGCTAATTTAATTTTTAATTTTTGCTCAAAACTATTTTCTGTGCTCTGTTAATGAGCAGACATGTTTAATGCTGTTTTATAAGCTATAATGCTTTTGAATTTTATTTTTCTCATGATGTGCTGATGGTCAAAGTGTTTATGCAGGATGCATCTTTGAACAATGAAGGAAAACAAATCATCAGCGCCTAAAATGCTTAACAGGAACTGGGTTTTAAAGCGTAAGCGCAGAAAGCTTCCTTTTGGACTAGATCAGTCCTCAGGCAAAGAGCAATCCAATAGTAAAGAAGAAAATTCACTAACATCTGAATCTTCTAGAAATGCTTCAGCTAAACGTGCGCTAAAGACTGAAGTACCTACCGATCAAATTTCATCTAAGAAGAAAGGAAATGATGGGGTGAGTTACCTTTTTGAGTCCATTTTATTACATTAGGCAAACTTACTTAGCTCTTGAATAAAAAGAGAGGATGTTGGAAACCCAACTTATGAAGAGTAAAATGGTCTTTAGAATTGTCATTAAGTACATGGCTTGTGGCCGATGTAACTTATGATAATTTGTGTGAAATAGTAATGCCTTTATTGTTTTTAGATAGAATAGGAATTTTATTGATGTGAATGGATGATTGCAACAGTCAGGAAACACATATGTAACTTATGATAATTTATGTGAAATAGTAATGTCTTTATTGTTTTTAGATAGAATAGGAATTTTATTGATGAGAATGGATGATTGCAACAGTCAGGAAACACATCCTTGAAAAGGAAAGCAGAAGAACAAAATATAGAACTATAGATGTAAGAAATACCTGACATCTATGTAGACAATTGGACTGGAGTGGCTGGTCTGACTGGTTTAACTGGAAACTGGACTTGTAGGTGGTCTGGTCATTATATCTGTTAAAATGGAGGTGCTCATTGTATATTTTAGGAAGTTTTACATTTTATCCTTCTGGTAATTTTATCCTTTATCAAAGCCGTATCACACTATTAATACTAGGTTTATGTGTTTAGAAACAATCCCATAATCACAGGGATTTGTCTCCTTAGAATTAGCTGCCCATATTTCCTAAACTAACTAGCAGGTTCATGTATTTATAGGTCCAATGACCTCATAATTGAAACAATAAAGTAGAATATTATTTCTTCTAAATTTGAGAATATCAGATTGGGAATGCATGTGGTTTGTAATGATGTCATTAACTCGGTTATGAATTAGGATGAAACCGATGACTCATCCGGTTGGAAGCAAAACTTTATTTACCTTACCAACCAACTTTCTATATTTCCCAGGATCACAATAAGGTTCTCCTAAGTTAGGTACAAGTTTGCCACTTGGATCTGTTGGCGTGTTTGCATGGTTAAGCATTTATTATCCCTGTTTCTTTTAGAATGTTTGAGAGCATGTTTTCTTTGATATATGACCAAACAATCCTTGGATTGTGCCACTTCTATACCAAGGAAATGCCTTAGGTGTCCAAGAACTTCTGTCTGGAACTTTTGAGCAATATATTCTTTTAGTTGTATGATACCCTCCTTATAACTACCTGTGATAATAATGTCGTCCACATATACAATGATATAGATACATCCTTGGGGAGAATGATGATAGAACAAAGAATGATCAACATCACTTTGTATTATTCCAAACTGCTAGATGACAGTCCAAAAACAACCAAACCATATATGGGGTGATTGCTTGAGGCCATATAGGGACCTCCTTAGGCGAGATACCATATTAGATGACTCCCCTTGAGTAACAAGTCCAGGAGGTTGCTCCATATAGACGTCTTCATCAAGGTCAGCGTGTAGAAATGCATTTTTAATGTCAAGCTGAAATAGAATATAGTGGTAAGTAACTGCAATGGAAAAGAGAAGTCAAATAAATGTCATTTTGGCAATAAGGAGAGAAAGTGTTTGTGTAATCTTAGCCATAGATTTTTGTGTATCCTTTGGCAACCATTCAAGCTTTATAGTGATCAATGCTGCGCTCCTGTTTTAAGAATATACAACCATAGATACCCGACAATTGATTTGCCAGTTGGAAGAGGAACCAATTCCCAAGTACCATTACTTTTAAGCGCACACGTTTCATCAATCATTGCTTATCACCACTCCGCGTGAGATAAAGCCACACCTGGAGACTTAGGAACATGAATAGAGACAAACAAGTAAGGTTTTTATGGGGAAACCTATGATACCTAAGGTTTGTATAGTGGGAAGAAGGATTATAAGTAGAACGTACCTTTTCATATAGCAATAAGCCAATCATTTTCAGATGGGACCAAATTCGGTGTGGGAGATGGCTTCGAGGAGGATGAGGCATGACCTCCACTATATCATTATTTGTCGAAGATGGATCTTATATTAGAATATCAATAGGTCTAAACGATGTTGATATACCTGAAATGGTGCATGAGATAAAACTCATTTAGTAAGACTAGAGACTTTTTCAAAACCATGTTGGGGACTTTATTAAGACAAATATTTTGTATTATCAATGTAGTTTAAATGAAAATGATTTCTGACCTAGAATAATCTGAAGATAATATTTGAAGGAAATTGATTGTGGGTTTCTCTTAATGTATAATGCTAAATTTAGGCTATATTACAACACATGATTTTAGGCTATTTATTTTAATTGAGGATATTATGGTATTATGCTAGTTTTTTTCATTCATGCTGTCCTTTTGAGAGCTATGGTCACCTTTAGTTACAATCATTGCTGTCAATTAATTATTGAATAGATCCTAATCAGCTGCTTGATTGATTGTAAATGAGATCAATGTGCTACCGGGATATGCAGAATTCGGCATATTCTTCAATTTGTATAGGATTGTATTATGTTGCTCTTATATCCTTATACAATTAGCCACTACTTTTTGCGTTGTCTGGTAGCTTGGCAGATTTGGTTAAGATGTATGTTTCAATGTACAATGTATGCATTTATTTGATATTGATTAGGAATGAATGACATGGAAAAATATTTGTAGCAGAAGTGTATTCTGCTTCCTCTTATCTGGGAAAGCTGTCCTTGTCTTTTGGAATTGAGCTTATGGGTTCTCCAAAGGTTTCTTTCTCTAATTATATACAGGGCCTGTATTGACGAATTTCTCCATAGACACTTGTAGGAAAAGAAAGGATGAAGGAGAAATTTAAATAAGTCTCTTCATAAGATGCAATTAGTTTATGCATAAGATAACTTGTAGAAGCTCTCCCATATTAGCTATTCCAAAATCCTATTTCACTTATGCTAAGTTAGTTTTAGCTTATGGAGAAGTTTAAGCAGATAGGCCCATTGTGCCACAGTGTGCTTTCCAAAAGCTTTCCTGATGTTATTTTGTTTGTCTAGTCTTTCTTGTTACCTTTTAGAGGATGTATTTTCCTTTCCGTCTTTGTACTGTTATCCTCACAAAATCTCTTCTAGTAAAATATCTTTGGGATATATGCAATGGGATTGGATTTGGATGTCATTGTCATCTCAATAATATGCTTTTATTTTATTTTCTAGCTGCATGTCTTATCCTCAGTCTCCAATTTTCATACTTCTTTTTCTTTAATAATATTTTATTTATTATATGAAGAATATTTTGGGATGCTTCCAGTCTCGATTTTTTTTTATTATTTCCACCTGGTTGCTCTAACTTAATATAATGAAACTTATGATCCAGTATTACTATGAATGCGTGATCTGTGATGTTGGTGGTAACTTATTGTGCTGTGATAGCTGTCCTCGCACCTACCATTTACAATGTCTTGATCCCCCTCTTAAGGTATGTCCAAACCTGGTTTCATGCTGTGCTTTCTTTCGACTACAGAGTCTTGATTCTTGGGATTTTTTAATCTGATTTCTTTCAACCATTTGTGATTTTATCTCTTGAAGCGCATCCCTAATGGGAAGTGGCAATGTCCAACTTGCTTTGAAGGAAAGGATCAACTAAAGCCCATGAACCACCTGGATCCAATTTCAAAACGAGCAAGGACAAAGACTGTCCCTGCAAAATCAAAAGGTCAAGTTAACTCACTTAACCTTGAAAAAGTATCTGGACTTTTTGGAAGTAAACTTATTTCAAAGAAAAGGTCCTCAAGCAAAGGGAAATCTATTTCAACTGTGGGAGTCAAATTCTTTGGAAAGAAATTGTTGTCTTCCTCAGTTGATGAAACTTGTAACGACAAACCTGTTGACCCATCTCTTGGGAGTACTATGGAAGGAACTTCATGTGTGGATGCTGATGAAAAGAAATCAAGCTTGTCCCCAATAGACTCCCCTGTAGATAGGAAGTCAACTTCACCAACGAAGGTAGTTTTACCGCTCTCTAAAATTACTGATTTAGAAGCAAATGATGAACAACTGGAGGGTAAGACTGATTCATCTTGCAATAAGATTCCTTTAAGGAAAACACTTGTTCTTGCTATTGCTGCTAGTGGAGAGGATGTGAGAAAAAGGAAGAATAAAGTTGTTAATGATAATACTAGTCAAAAAAAGCAAAAGACTGAAAAGGGCAAAAAAGTTGTCAATCCTTCTTCTACGAAGTCCAAGTCTGGGAATAGTAAAGTACACAAGAAGCAGAAGTCTATAACCCATAGCATTTCCTCATCTGTACCTAAAGAGGATGTTGGAAACAAGAATTCTCAAGCCCAGCAGAAAGATGAGGTACTTGTTCCTCCTCTAATATCTTGTTGGATTTTTTACTTTTAATAACTATCAGAACATTTCTTCTTTATTTTGCTACGTTTGGATAAGTAGTTATTGTATTCCCTAATAAATACTTCTATTTACTTGTTAGTTTAAATCTGGATATCATTTAGTAATATGGACAGTGACTGAATCCTGTCATGATATTATTGACTTTTTATTTATGGAGTCAAAATGTTTGTATATTTATTACCAACTTAACATAATTGATCTGATTTATATTATATTTCGTATTTACACTTTATCTCAAAAAATATTGAGTTTGAGCATTTTTTTTTTGTCTCTGCTGACATCATATCTGGACCATGGTATACTACATTAAATAGTGCTGTTGTTAAAGCATGACTATTTTAAATTATCATAGTGGTTTAGTGGCAGTCTATAGTTTATAAATCTCGAGGAAATTAATTACAGGTACATGTATAATGTCTAAATGATAAAGGATCTAATTATTGTAGTCTTAAATTATGGTGACTCAGATGGGCTATTGAAGAGGTTTTTATGTGTGGCATTTTTCACCTGTAATGTCCTTACTGGGCATAACTCACCTTTAACTCTAAAATTTAATTTCATTTGCTAATTCTAGCCAACATTTCATTTCTATGTATTGTCCAAATCTCCTAGGCCTCTGTAAGCTCAGTTAGGAAGAGTAAAAAAAAGCGAATACAAAAATAAGGAATAATGGTGCAGGCTGACAGTGATGTAACTGATGCCAAATACTAGGATTTGATAAAGAACTATTGAATGAGACAATTTGTGTAAATACGTTGTCCTTTATTAGGAGAGAATTTAAATATTGTTGTGTTTAGACTCTAGTTCTGTGAGCAAAATTTAGGTGTATTACACTGCACAAAATTAAGAAAAATGAGGTGTAAATGTTTCTCAAAACCTGCAAGGTTTTGCTACATTGGGTTGGATTTAGGATGTCAGAGCAGCTTGATGTGGTAAAATATATTTAGTCTGCTATTTGAATGTATTAATTCTACAATCTCATCCTTGATTTATATTAAATATACTGTCTAAAATATGTTTAGTATTATTCTATCACATTTTTATTACACTGTAAGCATGATTTGTTTTCTCTGGGATGCAGAAGTTTTCTCGGGTAATGAAAGACACATCAAATGAACTGGATAAAACACAAAATCTTGTAGATGAAACTTTGATGCACGAAGACAGTGCTGTTATTGAGTCTCTGCAGGTAGCCATCTAAAAAGACCTTGTGTCTGATGATTTGCATTTTTTTGTTTAAAAAAATGCCTCACCTGGCATCTTTTATCTGATCAACATAACTCACTCTACTTGAATATCCATCTCACAGGTTGATCGAGTTCTAGGGTGTAGAATTCATGGTGAGAATACAAATTCCTTACATAACTTGTCTTTGAATGTTGAGGGTGGCTCACCTTCTGGTGATCTGGTCATATCAGAAAATCAGACCAGGCTTCTAGAGAATAATTCTGCTTGTGCTAATGATTTGGATGCGGAATCAACTGAAAATCATGTTGATGATCATCAAAATGTCGTCAAGAGTTCTGATGAAGAAGCCATATTGACCAACCCTAATAGAGTGGAAAAAATTCATGTATACAGAAGATCAGTAACAAAAGAAAGTAAAAAAGGAAATCCTGTTGATTCATTGAGTAAAGCCACTGAGGATCTAGGTTCATGTGCCAGGGATGGTATAGATCAGGATGATTCTGCTGTATCTGCTGAGCAGTTGAAAAAACCAAATGACAAGCTGGAGACAGAAGACAGCATTAATGTTGCTTTAAGAAGCAAAGATAACAGTGAGCTTCCAAAAAATTGTGAAAGACATGTCTCTCTTGAAACAGAACAAAAAGAAATGAATGTGGAGAAGGGGATGAGTGGCAATATTGATGATAATGCTCAGGATGCTAATGCAATTGATTGTGCTGGTCCAAATGGAGAGGAGGTTTTCTATGAATTTTTAGTTAAATGGGTAGGAAAGTCTCATATTCATAATAGTTGGATTTCTGAATCCCAGTTAAAAGTTCTTGCAAAGAGAAAACTAGAAAATTATAAGGCAAAGTATGGGATGACAATAATTAATATTTGTGAGGAGCGTTGGAAGCAGCCTCAGCGGGTGCTGGCCCTTCAAACTTCCAAATATGGAACATCTGAAGCATTTGTAAAGTGGAGTGGACTGCCTTATGATGAATGCACTTGGGAAAGTTTAGATGAACCAGTGCTTCAAAATTCTTCTCATTTGGTTACCCTTTTTAATAAGCTTGAAACTCTCACGTTGGAAAGGGATTCATCAAAGGAAAATTCAACTAGGAGAAACAACGACCATCAAAATGATATTGTCAATCTCACAGAGCAACCTAAGGATTTGAAAGGTGGTTCTTTGTTTCCTCATCAGCTTGAGGCACTGAACTGGTTGCGCAGATGCTGGTATAAGTCCAAAAATGTGATACTTGCTGATGAGATGGGACTTGGGAAAACAGTATCTGCTTGTGCTTTTCTTTCATCATTGTATTTTGAATTCAATGTTTCACTTCCTTGCTTGGTCTTGGTACCACTTTCTACAATGCCTAATTGGCTTGCTGAATTTGCACTGTGGGCTCCAGATGTGAATGTTGTTGAATATCATGGCTGTGCCAAGGCTAGAGCCATGATTCGCCAGTATGAATGGCATGCTAATGATCCAAGTGGATTGAGTAAGAAAACTGAAGCCTATAAATTTAATGTTCTTTTAACTACTTATGAAATGGTTCTTGCTGATTATTCCCATTTACGAGGAGTTTCTTGGGAAGTTCTTGTTGTTGATGAGGGCCATCGACTGAAGAATTCTGGAAGTAAGCTTTTCAGTTTGCTAAATACCTTCTCCTTTCAACACCGTGTACTGTTGACAGGTACCCCTCTCCAGAACAACCTTGGTGAGATGTACAACTTGCTTAACTTCCTGCAGCCAGCTTCATTTCCTTCTCTGACTTTATTTGAGGAGAAATTTAATGATCTTACGACTGCTGAGAAAGTTGATGAATTGAAAAAACTTGTTGCTCCTCACATGCTTCGTAGACTTAAAAAGGAAGCCATGCAAAATATCCCTCCCAAGACAGAAAGAATGGTTCCTGTTGAGTTGTCATCCATCCAAGCTGAATATTATCGGGCAATGCTTACAAAGAATTATCAAATATTGCGGAATATTGGGAAAGGGGTCGCCCAACAGTCTATGCTGAATATTGTGATGCAATTGAGGAAGGTCTGTAATCATCCATACCTCATACCAGGAACTGAGCCTGAATCAGGTTCTGTCGAGTTCCTTCATGAAATGAGAATAAAGGCTTCAGCTAAGTTGACTCTTCTACATTCTATGCTAAAGATTTTACATAGGGAAGGTCACAGAGTTCTTATTTTCTCACAAATGACCAAGCTTCTTGACATCCTGGAGGATTATTTGACTATAGAATTTGGGCCTAAAACATATGAGAGAGTAGATGGATCTGTTTCTGTAGCTGATCGCCAGACAGCAATTTCTCGCTTTAACCAAGACAAAAGTCGATTTGTTTTCTTGTTATCCACTCGCTCTTGTGGACTTGGAATAAATTTGGCTACTGCTGACACTGTCATCATCTATGATTCTGATTTCAACCCCCATGCAGATATCCAAGCAATGAATCGAGCTCACAGAATTGGACAATCAAATAGACTTTTGGTATACCGGCTAGTGGTTCGTGCTAGTGTTGAAGAGCGCATCTTGCAGCTTGCTAAGAAGAAATTGATGCTTGATCAGCTTTTTGTAAATAAGTCTGGTTCACAAAAGGAAGTAGAAGATATTTTAAAGTGGGGAACTGAGGAACTCTTCAACGATTCTCCAGGACTGAATGGGAAAGACATGAATGAAAATAACAATAGTAGCAAAGATGAGCCTGTAGCAGATGTAGAACATAAGCATCGAAAGAGGACTGGTGGTCTGGGAGATGTATACAAGGATAAGTGTACTGATAGCAGCAGCACGATTCTGTGGGATGAAATTGCTATTTTAAAATTGCTTGATCGTTCAAACCTTCAAGATGGTTCAACTGATAATGCTGAAGGGGATTCTGAGAATGATATGCTGGGTTCAGTGAAGGTGAGATAATTGACTAACTCTAGTTGATAAAGTATTGTTTCTTTGGACTTTCACTTGAAGCTAGAATATTACCAATAGGGCAATAAACTCAGTCACATGGCAGGTTTTTTGACTCACGAATCCTGTTTTGCTTGTTTGTGTTTTTAGACATGGACATGCACCCTTGTCCCTTGTTTTTCTTTCTCTTGGCTTTTTATTCTTTTCCTTTCTTAGGTTAGGTACCTTTGCCTTGTAAAAGTTTCTTTGTAGTTTGTGTGCTTATATGATTATTTAAGTTTTCCTGTTGTCATTAGTGGTTATACTTGACCCTATATGTAGTTTTTGAAGTTGTCTATAGGATTAACATGTAAACAACCTAAACTAAGAATTTGTTGATGCTTCTGTCCCCCTTGTGCTTAATTCTATGGAAATCCATTCCATTTATTTTTAATATGATACATGTGTCTAAGGCCAAGCCTTGTGACCTGGTTGTCATGTATTGAAATCCTATAAACAGTCTATCCACTTGTGTGAGTAAGGCTGTTTACGCTACACCCCCCAAACTGCACTAGTTGGGAGCCTCATGCACTGTGTTGCCCTTTTTCTACAAGTTTTTCCTCTCAAATTTTGATTCTATCATGTTAATTAAATGATTAATTTCTCCCTCCCTTTTGTTTTTTCTTAAATTGTGTCACTGTGCTCTTATGGTTATATATAATTGAATGATTAAGCTCTGCCCCATTTGTGACTGAAAATCTCTTACTTAGGCCCTCGAGTGGAATGATGAACCAACTGAAGAGCATGTAGTGGGTGAATCTCCTCCTGATGGGACTGATGATATATGTCCACAAAATTCTGAGAAGAGAGAGGATAACACAGTGAATGTCAATGAAGAAAATGAATGGGACAAACTACTGCGTGTGAGGTAATTAGCTTTATTGTCTTTGTTAAAATCATGATTGTTATTGTAATGTACAACTTCTATAAAGCTTCTTTTTGGGTATATGTACCTAGCCTAAGGGTAGAGTGTTACAGGATATACCTTTTCTTTGTATTGTATTCTTCTTTTTTGCATATATAAAATATACATCAGTTGAGCAAGATACTCAGCTGATTTTTATCATATCCTAATTCAAGTTGGTATCAAGAGCCCTATTTATCTTCTCTTGTAGTTAGACCACCATTGTTTGCTGTTTTTGGCTGCCATCCACCATTGTTTTGCCTAGTAAAGATTAAGTGCGCCTTGAGGAGCATGACCCAACCCTCGGTGGTTGCACGACCAAAAGCTTCATGATAGACCATCATGTGCTGATCTTTGCCAACTCGTCACTAGGCTTGTGTGTCCCATGTGCTGCCTTCGTGGTGTCAGAATGACACCAAACCACTGTTGTTGGTCTCGTCAGTGACTCTTGGGCAGAGCTTGTCTTCCTGTTTTGATGTAAGTGGATAGTTGGTCAAGCCTCTCTCATCACAACTTAGGGTTTTTCCCACTCAAACATGTTTATGGCTCTATTACCATGGCCAAACTCAACAGGAAGAACTACTTATCGTGGTATGCCTGTTGTGTTATGTTTCCTTTGTCGAGGATACCATGACTATTTGGAAAAGGAAGTCAGTGGTGTAGTAACTAAAGGTAAATCTTAGTGGTAGAAACTGGACTTCCAACTACGTTGTTTTATGGTAGTCAGTTGAACAAGATGTCTTAGAAATACTCAGATCCTTTAAGTTATGCTCTTCTTTTCTGAAGAAGATACAAAATACTTTTGCTAATGACAGTCAATATCTCTTTGGTGCGACTGAAAGAGTTGCCCCTCTTAGAAAGGCTCGGGCTACAATAGAAGAACTACAAAGATTTCTTGTGGTTAATTCATCTGAGGATATGAACAAAAAACTTGTTAAGTTATACATAGTCCTAATTTTGAGAAGTCTACACTTAGATTTTGATCGTATGATACAATTTTAGGGTGATTAGATTCCTTAAATAGACAACTTAGTCACTAGACTTCTTTGGGTCACCTTGTTAAAAGATAAAAATTCAGCTGAAGTTATTGATACATCAACAATGGTAGCACCATGAGGAAAAGGAGGAGGTCGTAGCAATTGAAGACGATGCGGTGGTTGGAATGGATCTCCTCAATGCACATACTGCAAAAGAATAGGTGATGCCCTAGAAAGTTGCTACTCCTTGCATGGTTTTCCAAACAAGGCAGCCCATGTGTCTAAATCTGAAAAAGGAGTCCAAGTTTTTTAAATGCGGAGTACCAAGTGTAATTCTCTACCATTCATTCAGATATTTAGGTACCAAGTACTAGGAAAACATGATAGGTTTGCTCCAAAAACGAGTTTGCTTTCGAGTTAACTCGCCTTGGGTGAGTGGGAATGTAAACTCGCGAGTGATAACCCAGGGTGAGTGATAACCATGCTCATTGCTAGTTTTTAATCAATAGAACGCCTTTTTCCTCTTTTGAAAATCAAATTCCCCACTTCATTATTTTTCCAAATTATCCTTTATTTCATGTTTCTTCGATGTCTCTCCAGGTTTAGACAAACTCTTTGCAAAGGCTTTTAAATGTGTTCTTTTGGAATATTCTCGCCTTCAAAAAGGATCCAATGCTATTCTCCAACTACCAAAAGATACTATATGTTAGTTGATCTTACCTTTTTTTTAGGACACCATTTTTCTCATCCTCTGTGGTAACTCCATTGTCCATTCAAAATGTCCTCCCTGATCCAACCTTTGGTTCTTTGATGATTCCAGGTTCTTCTAACTCCAACCCAAATGAAAACTAGTCTGGTATTTTTCCACCACCTCTCTTTACATACCAACATAAGACACAAAGAACTCCTAATCTTCCTAAAGTTTCTCATGATTTAGATCATACTCCAACAACTTCCTATGTCATGTATCCTTCCCCGTCATCTCTTTCACATGACTTCAATTCAGATTGGCCTTTTGCTTTTAGGAAAAGTATTCATTCTACTCGTAATCCATATCCTATTTTGATTATTTTAAGTTATCCTATTATTTCTTTCTTTGTTTGTACCATTGTTCCCAGAACTATTCATGAGGCACTTGATCATCATAGACCACAACACGCCCTTGCAACAATGGCACATAGGAGCTTGTCCTCTTCCCTTTGGAAAGAAGTCGATTGATTGTAGATGATGGGTCTATGCTACTAAAGGTGGGCTTAGTGGTGAAGTTTGATTGCCTTAAAGCTCGGTTTGTGGCCAAAGAATATACACAAATTTATGGACTTGGCTATTGTGATAATGGGGAGGGGCCAAAGTATATGCATTGTTAGACTTTTTCTTGCAATGGCAGCTATCCATCATTGGCCAATTCCCCAACTTAACATTAAAAGTGTTTTCCTTCTTGGTGATCTTGGGGAGGAAATTTATATGGAGCAACCTCTTGGATTTGTTGCTCTCGGGGAGGAAATTTATATGAAGCAATCACCCGTAGCTAGGTTTTATAAACTCAATCATACTATTCAGGCTTTTGGATGGAAATGAAGTGAGAGGGGTCATTCAGTTTTCTTTTGTTATGCTTCTCTTTGGAAGTGTGTATATTTAATGGTCTATGTTGTTACAAGGAACAATGCCACTGGGATCTCTCTTGACTAAAGGAACACTTTGCAACCATTTTCAGAGTAAAGATTTTTGTTATCTAAAATACTTCCTAGGTATTGAAGTGACTCAATTAGAGGAAGGTGTTGTTTTCACTGAGAACATATGCTCTCAACATTCTAGAGGAGACCGGGTTGGCAAATTGCAAGCCTGTTGATAGTCCCATGGATCCAAATTAAAAGTTGATGGTGGACCAAGGTGAAATTTTGTAAGATCCAAAAAATTATTGGAGGCTTTTGGGAAAACTCATTTACCACAATATTAAAATTTGGAGGAATTTCTGAATTGAAAAGAAATTGGTCTAATTGATAGCCTTTCTTAATAACATTTTAAAATCTCTAAAAAACTGGTCCTTAGTCTCACAAGGTGGGTACACTCAGGTCTTGGTTATGTGAAGTGGCACAATACTCACAAAAAATGCAGATGATTATAAACTAAAAGATTTGGGTACACATGTAAATCCTAACTACGATTCTAACATAGTAGTATAATTATTTATTTATAAGAACTAAAGCAGCAGACAATGAATTCTTTTGAGCATATGATAGTAAAGGAGCTATGCTTATTAGAAGCCACTTTTTTTAAAATTCAACTATTTTAATTTTTATCTATACAAGTGATGATAGTACACTTTTTTTTAAAAATTCATATGGTCATGCATTTGTCAGCATAGATAGCTATCAAGTGGTGTGACTAACATGTTTTACCTTAAATTTTTGTCTTAACTTGGTTTGTAGGTGGGAGAAATATCAAAATGAAGAGGAAGCAGCTCTTGGTCGAGGGAAGCGGCAAAGGAAAGCTGTTTCGTATAGGGAAGTATATGCTCCACATCCAAGTGAAACAATGAGTGAGGTGATTTGTTTGATTCTACTCACCACTAAAACATACAAGTTTTCAAGATAAATATTTTTTAATTATGTATTTGGTTCTGAATATCAGTGGTGGGAGATGAAGTTTTGTTTCTCATACTTAAAATATCCTCCCATGTGTTTCATCAGATATATAAGCTAATAAATCTTAAATGTTGGTTAAGTTTGGTTTTGGACTTTCAGCTTTGTTCCCTGAAAATCAATAATGAAGGATTAAACTAAGATAAAAAGAAGTAGAAAGTCTCAAGTTTTTTTTTTAAAATAATGAAATGCAAATAAAAAGATGTTTTTCTTTCTAAATAACTTAATGAAAACGAGGGAAAAACCATTTTATTTTACATATTAGGTGTTAGTACTTTTCCTATGCAGAAGTGATATCAAATCCTTATCTAGGTCCAAGTCTGCTATTAGGGTTTTGCCATGCTGTTGAACTATGATGACGACTCTGTTTTTTGTACCCTGGTTGTTGTGATAGATCTACCAAAACTATTTTGAAAAGTTATTTTGGTCTTTGTACAATTTTTTAATCAGCTATTAGTTGTGTACCAATGACATTTTTCTATATTTATGGCTTCCAATTTAAAAAGCTTCAGTTGTGTTGCAACTTTCTTTAGCATTTTTGGCACTTTGAGTGTTTACTAGGGGGGTGATAGAATTGGTTTCTTCAGTTTAATCAAGTTACTCCATACAATTATCATTGAATGTTTGTGCTGCATTTAACATGGATATTTTATTCTTGTAAAATGGGACTGAGTTTATTTGTGTCGTGCTATTTCTGTCCAAATTTATTTCCAGCTCAGTATTAGTTTAGTTATGGTTTGAGTGGAAGGCTGTAAATAGGCTCATATTTACAATTAAGGCCACTTGCTTATTTTTTAACTGTTGAAATTTTCTTCTGTTAATCAGTTTTATTACTTTAGCTCCAGTACGTTCAGTTTAACTCTTTTAGAAACTCTGTTGGTCTTTTCTTAATGTTTCCTATTGGTGTGCTTGTTCAACCAGAGTGGTGGTGAAGAGGAAAAAGAGCCAGAACCAGAGCCTGAGCGTGAATATACACCAGCAGGACGGGCCCATAAGACCAAATAGTATGACTTGTCTTTTTAACTTTCTGAATTACTTCACAGTTATTGAATAATGTTAAGGGAAATCCATACATGTTCATCTTCAAGGGTGTGTTTCTTTTGACAGTATGGCCCATAAGACAAAATAGTATGACTTGTTTTTTTAACTTTCTGAATTACTTCACAGTTATTGAATAATGTTAAGGGAAATCCATACATGTTCATCTTCAAGGGTGTGTTTCTTTTGACAGTATGTCGTCGATTGCAATGCATTATTCTATTAAGAAGTTTGTTTTTCTGAGTGCTTTAGTAAATTGTCAAGGAGTTCCTTGTTTGTTTTCCTCTCTTTTTTTATGGAGTTGTTTAATGCATGTAAATATAAGCCTCCAATACCTTAATTTTAACTTCTGGAAATGATATACCTAAAGCTCTTAGCAAGTCCTACATGCTGTTGATAAATTGTTTATGGTAATATGAACATCCATGCTTTAATTTCCTCTTAACAATTTATAGTATGCTGGTGTTCCCTCATCAGAACTAATTCTACTGATGTGATTATTTAATTGTGGTTCAAGTATTTTAATCAGTAATTTCATACTAGCGGAACAAGATATCATTTCCTCTGGCAGTGGTAGATTCTGTATACCAATAGTATGCTTTTATGATTAAATGAGCTTCGGAGGCTGAATATTTTCACTTGCTATTTTTTACAGTGTTAAACTCCGAGCCCGGCAAAAAGAACTACTTGCCCGAAGGAAGGCGATTAAAGAAGCAAATCCTGAGGGTCTTCTAGGTAACGAGTTACTCTCACATTCATCAGTCATTGCCAAGGGTGGGGATCTAGGGGCTGGACCAACACACTCGGTTCAAGAGTTGCCTTCTATAAACTTAGAGGACAGCAAATACACACAACTTTCAGAAGCTCAGAATGGCAACGCTGACTCCTTATCAAGGATTGACAAGCTTTCCAAACATAAAATGAGCAGTCACTTCGATGCTTCTGTCAGTAACCTAGGCCGTTCTCTCCCTGATATTTTTCTTCCAAGTCATCCTAAGGGGGGGCTGAGCATGACAAACAATATATCCACCAACAATTTGTTGCCCGTACTAGGGCTTTGTGCTCCCAATGCAAAACAAATAGAGTCATCAGAAAGCAATACTTCAAAGTTAAATTGGAGACAAAATAGACATGGATCCAGACAAGAGTTTCCATTCAGTCTTGCCCCTTGCTCTGGGACAACAATGGATGCTGAGGCGAGAAGTAAGGAAGTGACAGCAAATACCAAGCTGGCAGATGCATCCACAGAAAATTTACACCCAAGTTTCAAAAATAGCATCCCTGATAACAGTCTCCCATTTGTTCCCGTATGCTCTCTTAATACATGTCTGGATTTCGTTGTCAATTGTAGTTGGCATTACGGATCTGTCTTTATGATTTGTATCCTTTCCTTCTTTTTGTTTTTATTTTGCAGTTTCCACCCTCTGTGCATGGAAAGGAATCTGATGCATTTGAGAATTCAGGTGCTAGATTCTCTCATTTTCAGGAGAAGATGGCATTGCCAAACCTGCCATTTGATGAAAGGTTGCTGACAAGGTTTCCACTTACAACCAAGAGCATACCAAATTCACATCTGGACCTTTTGCCTAATTTGTCTATAGGAGGAAGACTTGAATCTTTGAATGGATCTATTCAAGACCTTCCGACAATGCCAGCATTGCCTAATTTCAAAATACCCCCTGAAGATTTGTTCAGATATAATCAGCAAGACAGGGATGTACCCCCTACTTTGGGTTTGGGACAAAGGTCAACCACGTTCTCATCTTTCCCTGAAAACCATAGGAAGGTGCTTGAAAACATAATGATGAGAACCGGATCTGGATCAAGTAATTTATTGAAAAAGAAGTCAAAATCCGATGGGTGGTCTGAAGATGAGCTTGATTCCCTATGGATTGGTGTTCGTAGGCATGGGAGAGGTAATTGGGATGCTATGCTCCGAGATCCCAAGTTAAAGTTTTCAAAGTATAAAACATCTGAGGATTTATCAGTGAGGTGGGAAGAGGAACAGGTAAAGGTCTTTCAGGGGCCACCTTTTCCTACTCAAAGATCCTCCAAGATGACAAAGTCTACCAAATCAGCACATTTTCCCATCTCTGATGGCATGATGGAAAGGGCCTTGCATGGGAGCAAATTTTTCTTGCCACCAAAATTTCATAACCATCTGACTGACATGAAATTGGGGATAGGTGATTCTGCATCTAGTCTGTCACATTTTAGTGCATTGGACCGACCTAGTATGCAAAATGAACACTATGTATCCCTTCCATCTTGGAGTTATGATAAAAACAGATCTAAATTTCCTGAAGGTGCTTCTGCTGAAACATCTGATAGACCAGGTACTTCTTCCAGTGTACTGACTGAAAGACCATTTCTGCTCAATTCTTTTGGAACCAGTACCTTGGGCTCTTTAGGTTTGAATTGCTCAGGCAGCATTGATGCACAGCAGAAGGAGGATGACCAAGGAAACACCAAGCGTGGAAAGTTGCCCATACTTCTAGATGGATCACAACATGATATGCGTGATAATCATGTTAATGTAGGTAATGGTGAATCTACTAGTTCTGGATTGTTATCTAATCCAATTAGATCTGATCGTTTGCACTCAAAAGTAGAGGAAGTGGGTGGAAGCAGTACTTCAAAAGACAAGCTTCCCCACTGGTTACGAGAAGCTGTTAGCTCCCCTGCCAAACTTCCCGATCCTGAATTGCCACCCACAGTATCAGCCATTGCTCAATCAGTTCGTCTGTTGTATGGGGAAGATAAGCCTACAATTCCTCCATTTGTGATTCCTGGACCACCTCCTTCCCTACCAAAGGACCCCAGGTGTAGTGTAAAAAAGAAAAAGAAGAGAAGATCACATAAGTTCAATCGGGGTCTTCCAGATTTTGCTGGAAACAGCAGGGACTTGCACAGCAGCCACCATGTTGATAATGGTGCCTCAAGCTCCATTCCTTCGGGCCCGCCATTGCCTCTACTTTCTCAGACAGGACCTCTAGGACCTCAGCAGATTGAATCTGACCTTAACTTGCCTCCTCTAAACTTGAAAGTGGCAAACTCGTCACACTCTTCAAAAAAAGCAATTTCAGGGATGTCTCCATCTCCCGAAGTGCTTCAGTTGGTTGCAGCCTGTGTTGCTTCTGGCCCCCATCTTCCATCGATCACTACCGGTGCTTCGAACTTTCTTGACAGCAAGCTTCCATTGCCAAGGCCCGTTGGAAGAGCCAAATTCAAAGACTCAGAAGGTGCCTTTAGAAATAAGAATCCTAGGCAGGTTTCACCAAAAATTTGGTGTCCACCTCAAGAGCAAGAAGTACATGACCTTGACAGTGGAGATTCCAGCAAGACTCAGTCAGATCCCTCTCGGGTTGAACGGCCCGAAGAAGTGGAGGTATCATCTGAGGGAACTGTCTCAGACCATGCTGTGAGAGATCAGGAAACATAACTGTAGTATTTTGGATAAAAAAAAATGAAACCAATTCTTTCTTGCTGCTGAAGCCTTTTCACCAATGCGCTAGAATTTTTGTAGGTATGACAGTGAGTGAACTAGCAAATATAGGATTGTTGAGAACATGTAAAGTTTTTTCTCCAAGTGAAATGAAATATAGTGTTGCTTGCTGGATATTGTGTCTTGCCCTTTGTCTAGCATGGAATTTTCTTTTTTAAATTGGAGCCACATATAAATACAATAATTCATTATTACACTGCACAGTACTTCATTTACTTTTATAAGAATGGACTCTGAAGCATTATACAATTTACTTTTATAAAAATTGTTATTTGTGATTGAACTGAATGGGTCACTAAGAAACTTTCTGAATTTTGTTTCCTAGACAAATCGCAAAATGTTGACCGGCAATTTCTTCCGGCATTTACATATTCACTTCATCTAACTCATACTTCTTAAAATACCAAAATTATTCTATATTTTATTGACTTTTTTTAGTTCTGGTTTGTAAAATCCGAAGACTTCGGAATACTTAATATTTGTGATTTTTTTGTATTCTAAATTGTTTAATTTAAAATACAAAATTTGTATTTTGAATTGTGTAATATGTAATAAAATATAATATATATACTCCGATTTTGTATTTTATTTGAAAAATCTGAAATACAATATATTTTTCTTCCTACACCCCTCTATAGAATTGCATTATGTCTCTTTTGCTTCATTTTTTTTTGGAGAGCATTCCTCCATCCCATGTCCTCTTCTATATTATGTCAACCATTGAGAAAGGTGACCATGAGATGATAGGGAAAGAGAATGTTCCAATGGAACAAGAATTTTGGAATAAAATATGTAGAACTATGAAATACATTTTGGAGCAAAATTTGTGAAACAAACTCTCCTTAGTGTATATAATGAGTTTTCTAAAACAAACTTTTTGGAACACATGACATGTGTTTTGGAACGAGTTTTTTTTTCTCTTCTTCCTCTGTAACGTTCTCCTTCTCTTCTTTTTCTGCAGTGGTGATGGTGCAATAGTGGCTGCAATGGTAGCGCAGACGCTTTCAATCATTTCATCCAATTGTGAGGATACATGTTGGAAAATAGGGGTGCAGGAAGCAAAAGCCTTTAGAACGTGTGGAGTTGGATTTTTGAAACTCTCTGGACCCTAAACCCATATTTGAAAGCGTGTTTATGCATTCTAAAAATTTTATTTTGAAAAATATTAGCCTATTTTGAAAAATGTGTTCTAAAATCATAAATAAATCACTTAAATTGCAAAAGAACAGATTATACTGTATTAAAAGCATTTTCAAAAAAACACATTTAATACATCTAGGTATATTATTAATTTAACTACAAACCTTAAACATCCAAGAGTATCGAATGATTCAAACAGAAAGATTTCACATTAAGGAACATTTTCACCTGAATATTTTGTAGGAATATCTAGATTTCAAACTTCGTTTGCTCCACCTTGAAAAAACAACTAAATCAAAAATCTAACTAGGTCCCTAAAAAATATTATTTTTATATTTGGTTTAAGTCCAAGACCAAATTTTTCATTTACATCTCTTTGAGAATTAAAGATGACATTCAAGTTATACTTTCCAATTTTTAATCTTGCAACTTCACCTTCATGAAATTTTACTTTTCCTTCTAAAATCTTGCAAGATTCCCATTCATAAAATTTAACTTTGAAATTAGCTTCACAACTACAATAGGAATTATAAATCATTTCTAGACTTTCCACATTAGTTTTCAAATTGTAGTTTTCCTCATCTAATTGCTTCACTTTATTTTCTAACCATCTATTATCTCCCTTTAATATATTGTTTTTAAAAAGATAGTCTTTTAACTTATTCATACATTTCATTGAAAGCATCAAGAAGTTGACCATTTTCTATTGTTAAGGCAAAAGTCCAATACTCTAGAATTTTTTTGAGTGCTAAAAATAGTTAAGTATAAAACATGATCATGTTTCGTTTGTAAGATGATAACTTTATGAAAACAATAGATCATGTAAGACGTAAATGTTTCATTTGATAAATGGTACAACATTGTGATCTCCTCTCTTAAGTATGATAAGACATATACAAGACCAGATGAAACGTGGATAAAAATTCAGATTATACATACAGAGACTAAACTAACCTCAAACTTCAAACTAAATCTAGATGCTTATTTTATGTTGTAGGGAGTGTTCATCTACCAAAGAGATATGTTAAAGATGCGAGCCAAATTCAACATAAAATTATCTTTTTTGGAAAAAAGCTAGAGCTACTTTCTTCACCAACCTCCTAACATAAAAAGTATTGTCAACTCTGATCCAGCTATATGCCTTGTACAATGTGCACTTTTACTATGAATTGGTGTAAAATGGTATGTACCTATGGAGACGAGTATTGTCAACGATCAAGGATATTTGTGTAAAGATGAAGTGCATTTAATGAAACAACTATATTCAAGTTTGATGACGAAAAAGGACATAAGAAGAACTGAAGTTACTCAATAGACAGGAACTAACTCTCAACGATTATCTTCTTCCAGCACCTATGTAAATTCTTCAATCAAGAAGAAGAAAAGAGAACATAGGTTGCATTGTCACAAGTATTTATCATAGTATTTTCAAAATTAAGATTTTAAATAAGTTCTTGGTTAGATGCAAGAACTATGATATGATCACAAGTTAATTTAAATGTGAAAATACATCAATCAAGTGATTCATTTAAGTTTCAAAAGTTGCATCTATTGTGACCTTTTAGACAAAAGAGATTCATTTAAAATAAGATTTCAAATATGTCTGTTTGAATAAATATATGATGAAGTGTTGAAGTAACATAATTCGTATTTCATCAGATGTACCACTTTGAAAACTACTTATAAAATCATACTTCGTTAAGTCAGTCTGCTTCAACAAGTCAACTTAGTTTAAATTTACATTTGTATGAGTTCATCAACGAAATATTTATCATCTAGCATCTCAACTAGAAATTTTACTAGACTTATAGTGAGACTATGTTTGTGAAATTTTTTAGAAATTAATTCAATCATAATTCAATCATCCTTTCTTATGATTTCCCTATTTTTCACATTTTTATTTTTAGAAGAATAAGTGTTACTTACACTATTGGTTTCTGAAAATTTATCAACCAACAAATATGGGTTTGCTTCTTCTTCGTTGTTGTTAGACACACTTGAAAAAGATGAGGCATTATCCTCCCAAACAACATAAGCTTTCTTCATTTTAAATATTTTCTTATATTTCTTAATCATCAACAAGATTAGTTTCTAATAAAGGACATTTAGGTTTGATTGTCTAGGCTTACCACACTCATAACATATTATGCTAGAGGGTTGATCACTCTTCTTGTTTGTCTTGCTTAGTTGTTGGGTTTTGCTTTTGTTCTTGTTTCTTAAGAGGTTTAAAACTTCTTGACCATCAAATTCAGATTCTCACTATCTAAATCTACATCTAGAGTTTTTTTTGAGTCCACTCTCAAGGCAATGCTCATCTATTTACTCTTTTTTTCCTCTTCCCCTTTGAGTATTGTTCTCTTAGCTTTTCAAGAGTGTTGTCATGTGCATGGTTTCTAAGTCTATTGATTTAGATATTGTTTACCATGGCCTATTTAAACTTTTCAAGATTTTTATATTTAATTCTTCAATGTCAAATTTATTATTTAGTACAATTAAATTTAATCATTAAGTACAAGGTTTTAGTTTCTAACTACTTTATATTCTAAAATAATTTTTATTAGTTTTTTAGAGACTAATTTAGAATCTAAAATATTAGTAGTTAAAACCTTATAGTAGTTAATTTATATATCAATTTAGAAATTATTTAAGATGCTAATAATTTTTTAGACTCTAAAATAATATCTAATTTAATCAATATAGTAACTAATTATTTTTTTTTCAAGTTTAATTGTTATTTAATAATTTTCATCTAGTATTATATGTGGTTTTCTCATAGATTTGATAAAACAGGGCAGGTTGTTCCTCCACTATTTTTATTTCTTCTTTCTTTCTTTGATTAATGTTGTTTGTGGTGAATTGAGATAAAATAAACTTAGTGATGCCTTAACATTCTTTAATTTCTATTAAAAAAATCATATTTTATTGTTATAATTTATTTTAATAAAGTAAAAGTAATGAAACGTGAAAATATATATATAATATTTAACAGACGTATTAAGTAATTAATTTATTTACTAAAAAGTATTTTAACGACTTCGTCAAACATTTTCAATCTTAAATGGGTGAACATTACGTAATATTTTGAAGCTTTATATTCTATTTGAAATAAAGTAAATGATAAGTTATAAAAGAGTTTTAACTTAAATTGATATGTTTTAGGCGTAAATGGAAATTATTCTCTCAAAATTTTAAATTTTTATTTAATAATTTAATTAAAATAATTTTTTTACATTATCATTAAATCACATCTCAATTATAAACTTTTAATAATTATTTAAAATTTATATCTAAAGTGATTTTTAATTGGTTGATAATTTAATTTTAAGTTATTTTAATCCTGTTTTGGGAATTAAATTATATGATATGAACCATTTAAATTATGCGTTTTTTCTTAAATAATTAATATACTTAATTATAATCAAGTCAGGTCCTAATTAAAAAAAGCATGTGAAACTAGCCAACAAACATCTTCTTAATCCTTAATCACCGATTTTTTAATCTTATATCCACTCAATTGTTTTTCTATAAATTTTCCTAATTATTAGTAAATACAATAAATAATGTTATATAAAATTTCCTAATTATTAGTAAATATAACAAATAATGTTACATTTTTAAGATATTAATTACAATTAGTTTTCACTTTAGTATTAAGAATATTTACAAGAAGATAAGGACCCCCAGCATCCATGTATATAAGTACATAGTTCTGTTCTCTTAAGTACTTACTGGGATAACATTCAGCAGAAAGAGGATATAATGCAACGAAACACAAATAATTAATTTTATATTATTAAAATTTAATTAATATGATTTAAATAAAAATGTTTAGAAATGATACAATTGAATAAAATATATACCCAATTCATACATTACATGTTTTTCTTATTGCATTTTATTGTTAAAAATTATTTAATTTCTTTACTTAAAAAATACAAGAGTTTGTAATTACATATTTAGAGATTAATTATCACAATTAAAAAAAAGGAAATGTACCTGTATAACTATGCATTGCACTGATTCAATGAAATGATCTTCATATAATTAAAGAAATAGAAACTAGTAAAACATATTGTATTGTATATTATTACATACATCAACTAACTTTTATTGATTAAGAAAACAATAGATTTAACTTTTATAAAGAAAGACAATTATATGAAAGTGAGTGAAAAGCTAGCATGTGATATGATTTGAGTTTTGAGCACTTGAAGAGAAATAATGTGGAGAAGAGCTCATTGTCAGAAATTTATTATTGTAGTTTCAGACATCACTAACAATAAACCATCTTTAATCTTTGATTAAAAAATATAATACAAGTGGTCTAGTGCTACTTCTAATAATCTCTCTACTTTGTGGGAATCACGTGAAGACATTAGATTAAGGAGAATTCAACAAAATAATCAGATTAAAAAATCTAATATATTTGACTAAGAGTATTTAGTAAGATACTCTAGTTTTTAACTATATTTTAGATGATATCTTATTTAATCTTCTTTCATTAAAATATTTCATATTTTAATATATTTTTCTATTATTCTTAATTTTTATATTATTATCTATTTTCAATTGTTGCCTATATTATAAGATTGTCTTTCTTTATTATTTTGGGTTAAAGAAAAATGTATTTAAAAATTATTTTAATTATTACATTATTTTTAATATTGGTTGAGTTATTTTTTAATTTTTTTTACATAGTTTGAATTGAAAAAAAAATAGCATTATAAGTTAAAGTAACTAATATTCTATTATGTATATGAAAATTGTAAAAATAATAATAATATGACACCAGTTTGATCTGATAAGTAAAAATATTTAAATAAAATTAATTTATATAAATTTAAAAAAAAATAAACTAAAAAATTTAATAAGAATTTAATCATTTTATAAGATCTAAAATTATAATTATATAATAATATACTTTTTAAAAAAATAAGTTTTATTTATATGATAAAGCTAATTAGTTATATTTTTTTTATATTAGTTTACAATTTATCAACTAACTTACTCACTAATTTTAATAAATATTTTTAATCTAATAAGCTATAATTTATTATTTTAGAATTTATAAATTAGAATCTTATTAGCTCAAAATTATATCAATTACCTCCTATTTGTAAAGTCTAAAAACTGTTTCATAACTTGAGAATCTAGTAGGAAAAAAATAATTACTTGGACTGAGTAAACTTGAATAGGTATCTTCAGAATATTTTTAAAGTATTTGGGTAGTTATGGATTTTGCTGTCACCTGTATCTTTGTGCATGGAATCATAAGATATCAGAAACCAAACAGACATACAAACTTATATAATTAACTACTATAGTTTAAATCATGGGTGTTGATGCTGAATTTGTTGACCGTTACTCATAAAAAAAAATATATGCACAATAATGCTATATTTGCAATATAATTTTACAATTTATTTTTCCGTTTATCTATTTCCACTATATAATTTATTTTACCCTCTATTATTCTCTTCTTAACCTATTTTTCCTCTGTTGTAAAAAAAATCATTATTAACTGTTATTGCACAAATCGTAATATATATTTATTGAATACATCATTCTAACTCTTCTCATAGGTATACTATCTTATAAATAATTAAAAAAGTTAATAAGATAGAAAATTGAAAAAAACAATGAAGTATAAGTTGATTTTGGTTTAATCTCAAGTCTCTTCTGAGAATTATTTTAGGAGGAAGTTTAAGGGTTATAAATTCATTGTTAATATTTTAATTTGTAATATATTCTCCCATAATAATAAAAACGGACTGTTTCAGCTGTGTTGGGAGATTAGGTTAAACTGGTCGAACTCCATTAACAATTTTTTATGTGTTTTTTCTTTTTATTTTTTTTTTATTTTTTCGCGCTCTATTGGTATTATGCTTTTTTTTTCTGTTATACTATTCAATATTATTTGTTTCTGTTAGTGTTTTTTTTTTGGAAAAATTACTCGATTTTTTGAACAGTATATAATTAAATAATTTCCTCATTTATGTTTCCATAAGAGAAAAAGAAAACAGTGGAAGTTAACAACTGTGAGCATGCATGTGTGTTGGTTCTAATTTTGTTGACCATTATTTGCGGAATTTTGTCTCATAACTTCTCAAATAACCTATGCTTGCTTCCAGAGACTAGCTCAACTGCACATGGCTGCTGCCCATATTTCAAGAACAAACACTCTCTCTCTTCAACTCTTATCACTTCCTTTCTCACTCATTTTTCCATTCTGCAAATAATATCACTATTTCATTTCACTACAACTCAATCAATAAAACACCATTTTTTGTTGTTCATAATATAATTAACTCTTTAACATCTCACATATATTCTCCTTCAAAAAACTCAATATAGAAGAAAAAGGTAGGTTGTGATGTGAATATACACGGGGAATATTTCAGCATCCAATAATCATTAACTTAATAACATCGTTTGACTTTATTCCAAAGAATAAATCCATATGCTATTAAACAATTTTTATCCTGCATAAAATAATCGTGTGGCGAAAGCTTCTAGGCTTTGTGTTTTTCAATTAATCTTTATAGTTCTTTCTCTTTGACCACACTGTTCCAATTCCAGACAGGAATAAAAATTTAAATAGAGAGATTCGTTAATTTATTCGTATGAAATCTAAATGAATTTGTAATAACGTGGCATGTTGAAATGAGAGTTCTGAAGAGATTAGCAGTGAACATGGTTGAAGTTAGCCGAGCTAATAGAAGTAAACGAAATTAACGAAAAGATAACTGATGTGATTCAATATATATGTTACGCAAGACATTAGATCCCTACATTGGAAATATTTCTGTGAAAAGAAGAGATTGATAAGAAAAAGGAAGAAGAAGAGGTTGATTGTGGTGGTTAATGGGAGTTTTCTGATGGTAGTTGAAGAACGGGGCATGAAGTTGTTGGATTTGCCACAAACCTTGAAGAAAAAGCGTAGAACTTATAGTAATCTTCATCCATTAAGGTGCCACATCCAGTGGAATCAAAGTTCAAGGAATAGCTCAACGGATCATAGCGGCACTGGAACGAACCTTGTCGAGTGCCACTTTTTGCTCGCACTTTGCAGCCACGTCTCTTGAGTCTCCTCATCAGTTTTGTCACCAAACAACAACAGTAGCATGTTGACACCATGGATTTGGTTGCCACAGTAGTGGCAGTGGTGGTGCTTGTGGACGTGGCAGATTCATTTTGCATCTTCATGCTGTTGCTGCTGCAGTTCTTTTGAGAGCTTAAAGGCCACATTTCTTGTGTCATGCAACTTCTGGAAAGGAATATATGAATGTTCAATGTTGTTGATGATGATATAGTGAGTGAGTGAGTGAGTGAGAGTAATGTGGATTGTGGAATATGAAATCGTATATTATTCTCTTATAGGAGCATTGTTTGACTGTTGGAAGAACTTGCATATATTTTAAGCTGAACATGCACAGTGTTATCACATGACCCATATATTATATAATTGGTGTGACAGTAAGAGGTATTTAAAAAATGAAATTCTGTTATGTGTATATATAATATATATTAATGCAAATCTTTGAATAGTTGAGAATAAAGAAAAGTTGTAAAGGCAAGAATCAGAAGAATATGTATAAGTTGGTTCACTGCAAGATACATCAGCCACGTGATTACTATAATTTGAATAGACTTAGCTATGAATACATGAAAATGTAGTCTTTGATTTTGTATAAGAAAAATGATTACATCTGATTTGATGACGAATGATAATGGGGCGAGGTGATGGACTGATGGCAGAGCAAAAGCAGTGCTTTTCTTTTGTTTTTTTCCAGTTACCATATCTTTTTCTTTTTACTTTTTTTAATCTATAAGTACTTTTTGAATTGAAGATCAAATATGGAAGTTGTGTGTGTAGAGCTTGGATTATCACTTCAGAGAATAGGCTCTACAAATTTTCTTCAATCATTGTTATTTTGTTTACTTTCACACCCAAAGCCTCATCATTTTCATTTTTAGTTTAGCGTGTCAGACAATGTTTTAGATGTGATTTCAAAAATAAAATTTATTTTAGGTTTAAATCATTGTTGGTCCACGTGATTTTTCAACAATGTGTAATTTTTGGTCTTCATAAAAATTTAATAGCATATTTGATTCTTTAAATTTTGCAAATTAAGTAATCTAATATAGTATTTATTATTAACAACAAATGTTAAATTTTATAATTAAACACTTTTATTAATAGAGATGATGATTTAACATTATGGGATGTGATGAGAACAAGGAAGGAATAGCTATATCCTCTTGGATTTAGTGGTTAGAACTATACAACATTCTTCTTCTCCAACCTTTCTAATGGTTATAGAGAGTATGATATGCTTAAAAATTTTCAGAGATGGGAATGGGTGAATAGGTGTTCAAGGAAACTGGTTTGAGTTCGTGAGATTCTATGACGTAAGGAATGCACGATAGATGAAACAAGGAACTGGACAACATTCATATTGACAATGTCAAAATCTCCAAATATAGAAGAAACGGACAAATAACTCTCAACCTTTAAGGAATACTGTCAAATCTGACATAAATAAACAACAACACTAATTGGTTTAGAGAGAAAAGAGAAAGAAACCAACTTTTGCAAAAACTGCAAAAGGTTCGATTTCACATACCCAATGGAATGGACATATCATACAAACCATTACAGAAGATACCTTGTGGCTCAAGCAAAGCTTTATAGGTTACATGCAAGACTACTATTTGTCACTTAATATGATTTCTAATGAGTTTGTAAAAGGGAGTATGAACATGTTTCAAGTAAGGTACATGGGGGATAACTTAGTTTTGCTAACACTTACGGGAAATCATTGAGCAAAATAAAGAATGGTTCGAAAGCTTGTTCTCAACTATTGTACCATGGTCGAAAAAAGGTAATGTTTGGTAATAGGATGTAATGGGTGAGGATCACTGGCCTACCCCTGTCCTTATGGAACGCAGACTATTTTCGCAAGGTAACAAATTTTGTATCCATAGACAAGGTATATGAAACATGGGACAACATAGAGTATGCAACATAAGAGACTTTAGAAAAGTATTCTATAATCAAAATATGGCTCGTGGAGAAATCTGAATGAGAGTGGAAAAAAACGTCCATGAGTCGTGATGGTGGAAGAAAGACTTGAGAGGTGTGTGAACAAGGGCATGGGGAATGGTTTGATTAAAGTACAACATGGAAGGTAGGACAAAGAGATAAAATATTTTTTTGGAAGCATAGGTGGTGTGGAGAGTTCTTCTTTATGCATAAATATCCTAGAACATATGGGAATGTAGTTGCTAAGAGTGTAACAATTAAGGAGGTTGGGAGATGGACAAGGAATAAATGGGAATGAAGCATACAATTGAGAAGAACTTGATTTAAATGGGAAAAAAAAAACACAATACATGGAGTTTGCCCAAGACATAAAAACTCGGGATTCACAAGGAAGGAGGGGATGACTGGGTATGGAAGGATGAGGAGGTGGATGAATACACAGTAAAATCAACATACAAAAAGTTAGAGAGAGTTTATATTGGGGAGAATAATGAACTTTTTAAATTATTTTGGAGGACAAAGGCTCAACCATCTACACACCACATAACTTGGAAAGTAATCGTAAGTAGAATCCCAATAGTGGAAAATCTAAGCAATAGAGGTGTACATGCTCAAAACAAGTTGTGTGTAATGTGCAGAAGGAGCAATAAAATGAGTGACCATCTTTTTATCACATGCAATGTGGCTGGTAGAGTGTGGAATAAGTGTAACACATGGATAGGGGTTAGTACAGTCCAACATCACCAACCTAAGTCTTATTTCTAGCATTTTAGTACCTCAACCTTATGTGAGGTGGGGAATATAATCTAGAAAGGGATGTGGGCAGGTGTAATCTTTTGTATCTAGGAGCACAAAATCACAATTATCTTTAAAAATGCAAGGTTAGATATAGAAGAGACATTCAACAAGGTGCAACTAAAATTGTGGGCTTGGTTACATTTTATGTTTAGTAAACACTACAAAAAATCGTGTAAAAAGTGACAGTTTTAATATGGTGGTTATTAATAACCGTCACAAATTTCAGTATAATACGTCATTTGACTAACTGTCACAATTATCTTTTAAAATATGTCATTTTCAACTGTCACAATTATCCTTCAGAATAAAAACAAGTTTTACTTCCCTCATTATTCCCAATTATTTTTGAAAATATAATAATGATAATAATAATAATAATAATAATATAATAATAATGATTATAGTAATAATAATAATAATAATAATAAGAATTAACCTCTTACCCTTATTTATATGAAATATTATACAAGGTTGATTATTTTTAATATTTTATATTTATAAAATTGGAATCGAAAATTTTGGTGACGACAAGGTGGGAAGGTTAAGGCGGAAGGGAAAGTAACTACTGGCACTTTGATAGAGCGCCAACAGAGTTGTAACACCTCCATCTTCATTATAGTCACACAACACCCTCAGTTACAAATTCATACTACCAAGCTCGTGAGCAAGAAAAGAAACAAATAAACCTCTCTCTCTCTCTACGATTATTGATCTCAGGAGAAGAGAGATTGCGATTTGCGATTCGCAATGGCTTCCACCCCAATGTGGTTCTCCGCTACTTCCATCGGTGCTCAGGTGCTTCCCCGCCGTAACTCCCTCGCCGTGCTCTTAACCGTCTCTGCGAGATCCTTCGCAAAATCGAGGCTCAGGTTTATCGGAAGAAGCTCCAACTTGAGCTTCCTCCGTAGGCGAAACTCTTTCTCCGCTGTGAAGTGCGTCTTCGGTAGCGAGGCCAGTAACACACTACACGATCTCGTGGTTCAGCAACAAAGTCTGAAGTTTTTGCTTCTCTCTATATATATATATATTTATGTACATATATGTGTCTGTCAGTCTGCATTTTTTAGCTCTGTGAACTTCTTGAAAGTTTAATTAAGCGTGTGGATTTGGTTGCGATAGAGTGAGAGTTGCAGTTTAGAATTGAATTGGAGTTCTAGTGTGTTGGAAGTAATTTCTTACAATTCAAATGACTGAATCTTTTTTCTTATATGTGTTCATCCTATGCAAAACTGAAATAGGGAGGAAGAAAAGTATAAAACATTAAGAAGTTAGGAATTATAGAATAAAAGAATCTGGATAGGAAACTAACTTTTTATATGTGATTGTTGAACTTTTATTTTCACGCATTCAATGTCCAAAACTACATTCAAGGTCCAAAACTGTTGGCTGCTTTCTGCTATGGTTGTAAAGAAGGGGATGATAGCAGTGCATAGATAAGAATGAATCGACTTCAGATTTCCAAAATTTTAAAATCATCTTTCAAGGATTGTATGATTGTGTAGCCTCTCATATAGTTGGTTTACTGGTATCTTTGCTATCAAAGATATTGACACCGGCATAAAATTCTGCAACTTGGTATATCAATTGAGATGTCATTAATTAATGTCCTGTCAAGTATGGATATTACTTTTTTGTAGCATATGTTATTATATGTTCTATTTTAATCTAACTTCCCCTGAACTTTTGGTTCACTCTAATGGCATTATTTGCAATATATCTTGTGATAGGCGTGCCCCTTCCATATTCTAGATCTTTCTTCAGATGGTCCACTGATTTTATCTGGAAGATACAAGGGAAGTTTTCCCAAAGATCCTGAAATTAAAGGGGTCTTGGCTGATTTCAGTAATTTTGTGGTAGATATGAAGATTCAAAAGGCTAAGGACATACCTATACAAAGGGTAATTGTCTTGTTTTTCCCCTTTAAACTATATCTAACATTTCTAGAGAGGATGCTCGAATTTTGTTTATGGGTGCTAGAAATCTATTTAGTACTCTGTCGTCTTGAACTTTGAAGGATCTATCATTTCATGAAACATAGAGTGATATACCAGTCACATCTAGTCCTAATTCCATTTATTCTCTTACATTCCATCGTTATGATTTTCTATGGGTACATAATGAACTTTTGCTTTCTTAATCCTTCTAACGTGTGCGTACACCAAAAATAGTTTGCTTCATCTATATACTCTTGCATATTGTAGTTTACCTTCCTTTACTGTTAATTATTATTTTCCTTTCCTGCACTGCTTTTCCTTTAACAGATTTGTGCAAGAGATCAAATAGAGTATCTTACTACTTAAGCATGGTTCTCAAAAGATGAGAGATTAGAACAACAGGTTTGTTATTACTTTTTGTTCTATCACTCCTCGTATTCACATGCTTGAGTTAAAATTTCATCTAGGTTTGTAATGGTTCCTCAATTTGATATCAGGCCATTTCTTTTTTCTCTAATAATTTTTCTTGTGCTATATTTAAATGGTAGGTTGCAATTACAAACGACTTTATATTCAAGTACACGAGTATGGCAAATCTTGAGAATGATCATCAAAAGAATGTCAAGGAATCAAATGGAAAGAAAGAAGTATGTATCAAAATTTTAGGTTCTTTTTCCTAATAAAATGGATATAATATTTCTTAGTAGATATTTATCCCACCTAAGTGGGAGATACCTTAACCACTTTGGTTGTCATTGTTGTATGTCAGCAGATTTCTTTTCAAAATTACGCTATTCATTTATTACTTTTTTATTTTAATGTAAGAAATGTTTCTTACTCAAAATTTTGTTTTTGATATGCATTTCTTGGATTTATGGAGATTTTGTCCTTTGGCAGGTTTGATGGAGCTGTTCCAGACCCCCGAAATGTTCATACATCCCCCAATGAGGTATTAATATATTTAAATATTTATTGGTGTCTTTTATTTTATAATTATAAACATACAAATTCATTAACTTAAAATTATTTATTTCAGGCATCAGATTATGGAAGTGGTGCTCCATCACCTAATCAAGTAATAGGATCAAGTGTTGCAAGCAAAACTGATTAGGGATGTGTGTTTTAATTTTAAACTTGATTAGGGATGTATGAACTTTTGAATAATTATGTGTTGTAATTTTAAACTTGATTAGGGATGTATGAACTTTTTATATGTTTAAATTTTCAATTACATATAAACTTTTGAACATTATTACGTGTGCTTTAATTTTCAATGAAATGAATGGATGATTATAACTTTATACATTATTTTATTTTATTATGAAAAAGTGGTGGTTAAATTTTATAATGGTATAAAACAGATTATAAAAAAGTGGTGGTTAAATTTTATAATTGTATAAAACAGATTATAAAAAACTGGTGGTTAAATTTTATTTATTCAAAATTAAAATTACGTCAGTTAAAAACGCCACTACTTACGTATATTATGGCGCCAGAATCTTCTTCAATGGATGTAAATTGCGACAGTTATAACTGACACTACTTACATATAAAAACTGTCACTACTTACACTATGTTTAAAGTGGCGGGTGTTGCGGCGGGTAGAGTAAAACCGCCACATTAAACTTTGTGGCGGCCAGTTCTATGGCGGTTTGGAAAACCGTCACAAGCGTATATTGTGGCGGTTATAAACGCCAGTTTATACGAAAATAACCGCCACAATATACACTTTTTTTTGTAGTGAAAGCAGTATTTTCTTACTCTAACTAGTATTTGTGCTCATTAGTATGCGTCCAAATGATATGTACAATATACAAAAAGGGGTAAGATATATTTATGAGTTCTGAAATTTTGAAACCTTCGGGGAGAATAGGAAGAAATGTAGTTATGCATTAGGTGTAAAATTAGGATTTAATGTAACTATCATTTTGTATTGGATGTAACTATATGTTTTATGGATAACATGATAGTCTTGGATGGAACTATATGTTTTGTGGATAACATGACTCAAGTTTGCAAAACCTAGGATTGAAGTTTTATGCAAGTAAATAGATGAAGCAAGTGGGTGAGAGGATAATCTTGGTTAGAATGAATAGTTAATTGTGCATAAATAGCCATGACACATCACAATACTCTTATATTGCAAATCAACAGGAGAATGCTAAGGTGGAGGAGACTAAAAGGATGCATTTGTTTTTCTAGCTCTTGACCACTTTTCTTTTGTTGTTCTATATAGCAATCATTGTTTGAAAGTTTGTATAAATGTCAAATGTAGGAGACTTGATGCAAATCAAACTTGGTGCAAATCTAACAAATGTTGTCATGTTCAGCTAATGAAAGCACAAATATTTCTTAATAAATTCATTTGAAATAGGAATGTAGGGGCTTATAGAGATATATGAGATCCACATCATCTTATGGTTTTTATGTAGTGAGTCACTTTTGTATGATTGAGATTAGGGAGCAGGGTATGTAATGGCTGAAATGTTATTTTTGTGAATTATAGAGACTATATCATATAACTTTTTTTACATAGAATTGGAGCATCCCTTAAATACATCTAATTTATTTATTCTTTATTGTTTAAAAAAAACACTTTTATTAATTTGTATCAAACATTATTATAATTGATTCACACTTCAATATATTTTCAATCATAAATCAAAAAATACATTAACATTAAAATCAAAAAAATTAGAAGACTAAGGAATTAACTTAAATGTTTATAAGAATAAAAAATTACATTGACAAAATCATGGGAACAAAATATAGATTTGAAATTTCTGTTAACAAGTTTTCTATCAAGATAGTAATTTACTTTTGGGATAAGTATCATTTAGTTTTGCAACTTAGCATTATATTAGTTCAATCTTTTAAATTACATTAAATATATAATGTATTTTTATTTTTTAATATAGAACGAATTAACGGATGTATCAGTATTAAGGAATCCAATACTCTTATCATTTCCATCATTTATCTTTATATAATGGGATACAATATTATATCTATTTTTATATCATCTTTAATTGA
Organism: Phaseolus vulgaris; assembly: GCF_051622355.1. Classification (NCBI taxonomy): domain Eukaryota; kingdom Viridiplantae; phylum Streptophyta; class Magnoliopsida; order Fabales; family Fabaceae; genus Phaseolus; species Phaseolus vulgaris. The sequence continues at coordinate 35,931,869 of NC_143499.1, forward strand.
ATAGTTCTACATTTCATTGAAAATAAAAGTACACAATTTATCTAACTAAAATATAACTACATAAACCCTTAATAAAAATTAATCATATAATTCCTCAATTTTTATCTTCATAAAATTATTTATATTTCTTAAAAATTATATTTTCTACATATAAAGATGAATACAAAATAATTATTGTTAAAATGAGTTGAAAATTTTGAGTAATTAAGTTATCAAAATCAATATATTTTAGAACATACCAAAAATTTAGCAGAAAGAATCTGCTTTTCACCTTCAAGCTTTTCCATACAAAACTATTATTACAGTGGCTTTTGAGTCTTACTTAGATTCAGTTTTGGTGGCATTAATTAATTTATTTACGTTTTATTTTGTTAATCGGAGGGTTAAGCTTTGACAACACCACTCTTTTATGATCATGTGCACCCAAAAAGTTAAATTAAATGATGTTAATGATTTCATCGTACTTTTATTGAAATGCTAAATAACCCACATATATACATTATATTAAATCACAGATTTCAACACTATTATTAAGAATAAATAGTACAAATTCTTTTTAAGCAACTTGTTTTACATAAAAAACAATATTAAAAGTTATGTAAATCTAAAAAGTATTAATTGTGAATTTTTTATTTACATTACAATAAAATCATCAAATAAAAATCAATATTTAGATATCAAAATAATTAATTGTAATAGTAAATAAATTAGAGACCATTTTAAAAATTAAAAAGAAATAGTTTTTAAATTAATTTTTATTATTATGAAAAAGTTTTTAAATTGATATTTAATTAGCTATCAATGTTTTAACTACCAATTATTTAGATTTTAAATTTGGTAGAAAAAATCTTAATTACTAATTAAATATCAATTTAAAAAATATTTAATAATAATAGAAGTTAATTTAGAAATCGAAAATTAATTTAGTCTCTAAAATAGTCTCTAATTTAGTTATAAAAGCAACTAATTATTTTTTGTCTCTAAAATTAGTTTATATTTCATGATTTACTAGTAAATCAAATGAAACTCGTAGTTGCCAAGTTTTTTTTAGGTGACATTCTATTGTTTAAAATTATAAAAATTAATGTATATTATGAAATAACTACATGTAATTGATGTACAATTATTTTAAAATTTGGTGAATTAAGATATTGATTATATATATGCCAATATAAGATGAAGCATTTCTATTTAGTTTTAGCAAACAAGATACAGTATTGTAAAATTCTAGGAAACCCACTTTCAACAAGTTCCAACCATATAGATATTTCTGTATTTTCATATAACTCAGACTTTCTTGTAAAAAGTAAACCATTAAAAGAAAATTATATATTAAATTAAAAATTAAATAATAAATCATAATTTTAAATGTTCTTCCTTCTTTTAATAAAGAAATTGATCTCATAAGTAAAATGTTAAAACTATAAAACTATTACGATCCTCTGGAGTCAATCAAAAGAAACAATTTATACGTGAAAAACTAAAAAAAAAATGTTCCAACAAAAGATATAAAAAAAAGTATTTATATTATAATTGTAATATAAGTAAAAAACATATACCGTATCTTCACAATAAATTAATCTCTACATTCGCACTACCTATTGAAAGAACAAGTTAAAAAAAGGAGCAAAAGTATGATTACAAGAAAAAATGAAGATCTTATTACTGTTACAAATATTAAAAACAAACATGATATTTGAGGTTAAAATGATTATTTTAATTTAACTAATTTTCATTTGTTTGAATTAAGGATCGTGATAGCTCGAAAATAAAAACAATATTATGTGTTGTTTCTATTTGGGTACAACAAAAAGATCTAAATTAACCAATAACTTTTACAAAATTGGATTAAAATCTTAACAGAACAAGAACCTCCAAATTACTATACAATAGCAAATTAGAGATTCTATTCAAAATTAACACACATGGAGAGTGAAAACATACAAAGTGGATCCTAAAAGAATAAAAAACACATCTAAACCTAGAATGAAATCAACATATCCATAGTTTTTAAAATACCAAAAATACTCTTTATTTTATTAATATTTTTTATCAATATAAGTAAAAACTCATAATTATAGAATTCGTAAGGTATTTCTAGATAAAAATATCATTTGAATTCTATAAACAAAATGTGTTTCTTTAAAAACATACGTTATGGATTATAAAATCTTCAAAGTATTTCTAAACTTTCCGATTCTATAATCCATAATGTATTTTTTTTTATAAATATTTTAGATTATAAAATCCAAAAGATATTTTGGAATCTGAAAATACTTACTATCTAAGATGTGTAAATTAAAAAATATATATTCATTTTAGATTATAGAATTCGAAAAAAAATTTATGGGGAAATACATTATAGATTATAATCATACATTTAATATTAGAATCTGTAATGCATATTTTTTAAGAAAAAAAATTGCATAATCTAAAAATATTTGCAGATCCATAAACATTTTTCTGATTCTACAATTTGAGATGTGTAAATAAAAAAAATAGTGGAATTCAAAAAATATTTCTAACATGGGGTGTGAGGAGAAGCTATGGAGGTAGAGGAAGAAACTACCCACAGAAAAAAAGAGTTAAAAATGAGTCCTTCTGATTAAAAAAATGTTGGACTAAAAGTGAAGTAACATTGCACTGCATAGGAAATGAAGGACTGTTGCAGTGAGAGTGAAGAACTGCAATGTACTATGTGAGAGATCAAGAGATAGGTCACATTGAGCTATGCAACTCCTTCCGAATCCTCACATTGGGATGATTTTTTTTTAATTAAATAAGTTTAAACAAACTCACCCCTGAGTAAAGAAGACTAATAACTCAGATGAGATATTTAATATTTATTATTATTTTTTGTCATATTTATTATATATAATTATTTATTTACTGCTTCCTCCATAGATAAACTATATAGACTAATAGAAACAGATTAAACTCAAAGCCATTTAGATTGAATTTAAAATTTAAATAAAACTATCAAATGATTTTTTCTCTACAGAATTCATCCAAACATCTCTATGTAGGATCCTTTGCTCCTAGGGTTGACTTCTGAGATGATAAAATGATATTTGATCTGCAGAAACCATACTACGCCAGCACCTTTGTTATCACTTTTGGCATTCTGTGACAATAATAGCTATGAAAAAAAAAACTAAATAAGAAAACAGAAGTAGAGAATATAAAGCTTAGATTCCACATGAAGCAATTTAGATTCCACCCAACAAAAATATAAAGCTTAGTTGCGCCTAACTCACCTATAACTTTGAGTTTGTTCAACTTGTGTCCCCCTTACTTTAAAAGAGTCATCACCAATGTATCCCCACACACGTACTTTTACCCCATATGTTTAGAAAAGTTCTGCAAACTCTACCAAACTTTCCCATAATTTGCAGTTTGTTCACCTTACCTAACCTTTAATTTGGGAAATTTTCACTAAATCCACAAGGTATCACTAGTAGAGAAAATAATCAAAATTTCAAATGATATTAAGTAGCTAGGCAGCATGAAATGGAGAAGAGTTAAAACAACCTAGTTTTAACAGAAAAATGAGTTGAAAATCAATGTAGCCATCTGGGACCAATAGTTTCAATTTTTAAGAGATAATGCCAAAAAAATTCTTCTAAGTCAATTCCTCCGAATTGAAAAATTGATTACCATAAGCAAAGTGTTGTTGTTCTTATGCTACACTTAGCTCAACTTCGCAAAAAAAATGGCAATCACAGAAGGACAGGGGCTATATGCTGCTATACATAGAAAATTTGACCAACGTTTAAGAGACTCTCATGAGGAACATTGAAGATCACACTATTTTCCCTGCATATCTTCCTAAGAAATGCATATATATAATCAACAGCTATTTTCTTGTAGAACCTTGATTCCCTCCTTGCCCTCACAACTGTGTTTCCTAGAATGTGAACCACCCCAGCATCCCTGCAGCTATTCAAAAATTCAAGTTCGTCTACTTCTGTCTGGCTGCTTGTTTGACCAGAAGACCTGACAGTAATATTCATGTGATGTGGTGATCTAACTGGTACTATTGAATCTATTGAGGACATTGTTAAATCCATATTGGAAGAAACTGTACTTCCATTGTTATGCATAAGGCCATCTCTTGGATGCTCTATTTGCTGTCCATATAAACTGTATTCATCTGAATCTGAACATCCTTCCATCATAGACTCCAGTCGAACGAATGTGAACAGATTCTCGAAGAGTTTTCTCTCAAAATCATCATCTTTCTTATGCAGGTCTTTATAGCCATACCGTGCCACACATCGAAAGATGTGGAAATTCTTAGGTCCAATTCTCTTGACAAGGAACCTCTCTTCTTCCGGGACTGTGTAGACAGGAAGGTACTTCACACATACAAAAACAACAACGGAATGAATGGCTGGTAGGTTGGTAATGAAATGAGAAAAAATGTGGGGCACTCCACTTGCAAGTTCTGTGTAGACCAATCCAATTCCGGGAACGCGAACAAGTCCTAAACTTGGGCCAAGACCCAGAATCCATGCCATTGAGACCTTACTATGCATTTCAAACTCATAGCGTTTCACAGTACCGTAATGCCAAACAGACATAATAATCAGAAATGCTCCAGCAATTGCAAGTGGAACCCACCCACCCTGATCAACTTTGAAGAGGACTGAGGAGAAGTATGTGCATTCCACAATCAATGATAAACTAGTGAAGATGAGGACGAGAATCCAGTGGCAACGCCACACTAGTATCATGATTAAAATCATAAGGAATGTAGTAACTAGCATGACTATCACAACTGCAGTACCTGTTACAAAAACAATAAATATACAATTGAGTTCCTACAATTTCGAAGTTTAACTAGCATACTGGAAGAAAGGCTGTAATGACATTGTAAAACAGAAGCATTAAACATGTCCAAGAGCATTACAAAGTTTCCTAAACCGTGTTGTTTTGAAACACAAAAGTGCAAAAGGTAGGGAAAGAACGTTATAGGGCTATTTTGAAAAATTTACTCAAACATTTGAAAATATTTGGTTGTTTATACTCTCTTGACATTGAAATAAGGCTACCACCATCCCGATAAACACCTTTTAATTTTAATCTTACACATTCATGGTTAGATCTTATGGTGAAGATTTAGTTCCCATATTCATATACCTCTTGCTCTTCTTTCTCTCTATATGTGTGTGTAATTATTTTAAGTTAATGGAGATTGAGAAATTTTGCTACATGTTTGTTATTTTTATCCGTTCTGATGAAAAAACGGAAGGGGGACTGTTCTGTTATTTAGCTTGGAAAAGGATATTGAACGCCACATTTAAGAAAGATGAAATGTGAGTAACAAGTCAAGGGATTGATCACTACAGGTTACCTGATCAAATCAAATTTGATCCATAAAGTTCTCACAAAGAGAAAACTCAATTTTCTTCAAATAAAATTCATATAGCTCCCTCATTATATTACAAGTACATCCTTTTATAGGTTAAATTAGGTAAAACCCTCTAAATTCCACATTAATTCCCAGTAAGTAATCTTTAATATTCACTAGTAATTAACTCCCACTAGTGTTACCTTTAATTCCCACTATATGCACCTTATACTATTTCCCTCATGAGAGACGTGAATAATTCACCTTATATTTTTTTTATCTTCCCTCCAAGGATATTCATCCTCAAGTGTATAGTTGGACTGGTTCAAGTACTAGTATGTATCCTAATCCATGCATATACAATACAAACTACACACAGACAATGCGTGATATTGAATTCAATTTATAATTCTCCATCTCTAGTGATGCCCTCCAACATGGTATGAGATCTTGATCTAACACCATGTGGAAGACCTAGATTTCTACTTTGATAATCCCTTTACTGCAAAACAAACTTGAAAAACTGAGTTGAATATCCCGTTCATATCAATTGGCTCTATTTCTTGATAGCTGTTAGTAATTTGTATGATCCAAACAGTAGCCCGTATAGGGAGCACACATCAAGCTTGTTTCTGTGATGGTTTTGGCCATACAAAGTGGAAATCGTCTTAAGAAAGGTGTTACAAAGATCCTGCGGTAAGGGAGTTTATAAACAGGATAACCAGTGGGTTTGACCTTATCTTAGTATAGGCTAGGTTTGTCAGTGTATGTACTACACTTGTAAACACCCTAATACTTGCATGTACAAGGAGGCCAATGAAGTTTGTTAGTCAATCCCATTTCACAGTTCTCTCTCTTACGATTGTTTCTCTAACATAATGTTTGTTGTGCATTTTAACATTTGCAAACAAATATAAAGGGTGGTCCAGTGCACAAGGCTCTCACCTAGTATGTGGAGGGTAAATGTACGCAGCCTTAACCCCCCACAAAGCAGGATTGTTTCCAGGACTTGAACCTGTGAGCTCCAGGTCACAATGCAGCAACCTTTCTGTTGCTCCAAGGCCCACCCTCATTATCCATCTTGCATATTTAAATGTAATTCATATAGGACCAAAAACAACAAGATATTCAAATGGGAAGCACGTAGCATAAGCAGTATGCTAGCGTTTGTGTATGAATATACATAAACTTGTCGGACAAGATCAATATGTCTAAATGGGATGTACAAACTGCATAAAGGTTGTACGATATAATCTTAAGGTTAAGGAGTAGTGCTCATTAGTTGATGCAAGCTACTAAATGAAATTACTTACTAATACTTCACCAAATAAAAAGAAAACTGAGAACTTATAAAAAAAAGAAGAAAAAATGAAATTGATTTCTCTATAAGCTAAAATTAGTTTATGTATAATGGCTTATTAAACAAACTTTTCCATAAGGACTTCTATGAGAAAAAAGATGAAAAAATGAGACAAGCTCCTCTGTATGTTAAAATTAACTTCTGCATAATGTAATTCATAGAAGCTTTCTAATATAATTTCTCTAAACTTTTATTTTTTACTTGTGCATGAGTTAATTTTAACTTGTGGAGAAGTTCATTTCACTTTTTCTTCTTATTTTCTCTTGTAGAAGTCTATAGAGAAGTTTGTCCAAACAGACTCTTCTAAGCTAATTTTGTAGAAGCTTTTTCATATTAGCTTCTCCAAAAGTTAATTTTTTGACTTATGTAGAAGCTTATTTCGTTTTTCTTTTTTCTTATATTTTCTTTTTTAAGGATTAAGATCATTTTGTTTCTCAATTGTCTTCTTATCAAGACTAAAATTGAAAAATTTACATCATGTGCATGCTAAAAACAACAGCATATTCATCTTAACATGAAGCAAGGGGAAGACTTACCATATGCATTTCCAATCTGGTTTTGATTTTCAAACCCAGCGGTAACAGCAATACAAAGAACCATAAGGATCCAATTAATATCTGGAACATAAATCTGGCCAAGGAATTTCTTTGATGTATATACAACTTTTACTCTAGGGAAACATCCAAGGGCAAGAGCTTGCTTAATAATTGAAAAAGTTGCAGTTATTGTGGCCTGGCTTGCAACTATGGCTGCCAATGTTGCAACAATAAATACTGGCCAGTATATTCTATCTGCAATATTATGGATAATCAACATCTAATATATAAACAAAACAATTAATAAATGAACAAATCTGCATCATCAAACAGAAAAAGTAGACAATTCTTGTAATAGGTTTATAAAGTGTGTAATATTACTCAGTAAGGAAAACATGTCAAAATAAGAGTATTTGAACAGACTGGATGCAAGCTTTAACATAAGGAAACAGATACCATCGCAGTTCAAAATATATAAGCAAGCAATGAGAAAAGACACAAGAAAAGTTTGGTAGTGGAAATCCAACAATTATTGTGACCATTACATCTAATATTTGAATTGACCATTCTGAAGTACATTCACAGCCATTTTACAGACTAAAAAATAACTCTTAGAATTCTATAACAGTGATCTAACATTACAACTATAAAGAGTCACATAAATACTACTAAATAATCTTCTTAATACATCTTCGATAAGCATTCAATCTCCATTAAAAAATTGTAACGGCACATTATTCAACAAAAATGATAAACCTGATCAGCTAAATTCTGCATTAGAAAAGTGAGGGGATGCTCTGAGGCAAGACATTCTAGTTATCTAATATAGAAAAAGAGAAGATATTGAAAGGAACAACCAACACACAGGTTAGGCTTCAGTACTCATACACATGCACTCACTCTCTCTCACATACACACAGAACTAGCCCCTATATCTAACGTCTAACTTAACCAAAAGGGACAAAACATCATTATAACTCTCAATTATACTCAATCTAATAATTAAGGCTTAACCTTGTCCTTTTGAGATGTATATTATCTATTCCAATTCATTTCAGTTGCTAAGGACAAGTTAAATTTATTACACAGCCTGGCATATGCAAGGATGATTTCATTGTAAAGTATAGAAAGAAAATTATAATAAATTAATTAACATATATTTGAAAATAGGAGGGGGAAAAGGAGAGAAGCATCCATTAAGTTTTCAATTCTTAATGTAGCAATATACTTGATTATCAGAATATATTCCAGAAACAGGTTTTTTGGGATAATTTTCTCTCACGCCCTTATTTCATCATTGATTGATAATCAAAATATGTACACACAGAAGAGCTAGCTGTCAAGCTAGAAAATAGAAACTAAACAGAGAATAAACTCCAAAACTTTGGCCAGTAAACAGATGACTACCTAAAATACAAATAAAAAACAAATATTCTAATAGTAACATATCCACAAATACTAGCCACATAATTCTGAAATCAGTTTAATACCATGATTCTGGGAGTAACAATTCCAAAATACTACAGGAAAACCACAATTCACAGACAAAAATTTCAATAGAGTGAAAAATGACTAACCTGGAATTGAACGGTAAAAGGCATCTTGAGAATGACTCAAGTTACTCATAAGATAAGCAGCTTGCCCAGAATAGGCTAAAAGAAGACAAGGAAATACAACTAGAGTAAATGCAAGCTGTACAGCTGAGACTGGAAAATGGGCTAGGTCCGCAAAAAGAGCTTCTGTCCCTGATATAAGTCATCACAAAACAATTTGTACGGTACAAAATTATAAATAGTCACTTCATTTATTAATAATTCTGAAATATGAGAAGGAAAACAATAACAATAAAATTGAATCATACCTGTTATGCTGAGCATGATCCCACCGAGGGAAGTCCAGCCTTCTTTTCCTCCTTTTCTAAAATAGCGATATATATATACTGGAGAAAAAGCTTTTAGAACACTGCTTCCGTACTTCCAGATGTTAAATATACCTATACTTCCAATTAGGAGAAACCAAAGAAGCACAATTGGAGCAAAGAGCCAACTAACTTTATCCGTCCCATAATGTTGCATGCTGAAGAACCCAACTAATATTACCACAGCAACCAGCACTACTACACCTGTATTTCAGACAGAAAGAAACTTAAAATGAATTCAAGCAATAAACACTTGCACACATAGAAGTAGCAATTAAAAAAATGTCTTATTATAGTTGTAGGAAAGGAACATACCACTACTCATCCTAGGCTGGTTTACTTTGATGCCACCAACAGCTGATAAAACTACAACAGAAGATATGGTTATGAATCTCTTCTTGAAATAACTGGAGATTTGTTAAAGATGATACTCAAGAAAACAAAAACCTATTAGCAATAATAATATTTAGTAAGGATCCCTTTGCAAATTTTCAATACAACATAATCAAAAATAAATGGAATTTTTTCTTCAAGAAAGAATTAGAGGCTTGTTTGATTTCAGAAAAAAAAGTGTTTATTTTCCGTATCATACTACAAACATGTCACTTTATCTTCATTATGTTTATTATCTTCAAAGATTTGTATATCAAATGGTGAAAACAATATTTTCAAAGATCTGTTAGTTAACACCTAGCTTTAATTTCTCCCTTTTGTTTAATTTCTGACTCATTTGATCAAACCTTAGACTAAAATAAACTCAAACTCATCTGAACACTTCAAACGAAGAAGATATGCCAGATAAAAATTTAAAATTTATAATGATATTTAAGCTCAAAAATTCCCTCTACCAAATCCAGCCTTAAATTTACCAAAAGAGGAATGTCAACAGTGGCCGACTAATCTGCTGTACAGCATAGTATTTCAAGAAAAAAAAAATACTACATCCTTACAGGTTTCACATGAATTGTATCCTTACAGCACAGTGTTTTCTCGGAAACTTTCTGAAGTATACATATGGTGTGAGAATCAGATAACAGATAAGTGATGAATAGAACAGAGTATTTTGCACATACCTATATACGGGGGGGAATATTAGAGAAGTTGTAATTTACATGAAAACTGAAACTAGGCATGTGACAATTAGTAATACATCTACTTGAGAAAATAAAGAAAGAGAGAACAATATATTTTGAGAGCTTGAAAAGGTCTCCCTTAGGTGCTCATATTTATATACAATAGATCTGTGATACAATGATGCGAAAGGAAAAAGTAAAAGACAAGTAATCCTAGATACAGATAGGTACTACCCAAAAAACAGCTTTTGAATAACGCTTACTTAGACTATTCTAAACATATTCTAACATATCTAATGAAAAGAAAGTCATACTCTTAAGAAGTAATGAACCAAGTACAAAGAACACAGGTTTTCTAAGTAGTGTACTAATATCATAAATTCCTTATCCCTCTCAAGATTCAGTTTTAAATACATCTTTGTTGCCTACTCTATTAGTACAAGTAGCATACAAGGTCATTTTACCAATAATTTATATTCACATCATTGTGCTTTTTTGTCAGCCTAAATAATGAATTTGTAATTACCTTCCACAGTTTGGTAAATCAGCAAGCAATTGCACACATGCATTGATAGATATCTTTGGTAAACAGTAAACAAGTTGAAATTATTGAAATATTCTTAATAAAATGGGAATAAGATCAGCTTCAGAAAGAAGGCATACCAGATATAGCTGGGGTAAGAATCCCATCTCCAATAACCATGCAGGTACCAACAAGAACAAGAATAAGAATGACACTCCTTGCAGATTCTTGTTCCTCTAACCATCTTTTCGTTTTTGAAGCAAAGGACCTTTCATGGAAGGTAGACCGACTATATGTCGTTAGCTCTTCATCAGTTCGATGCTGGTTGGGAATGGTTTTTATCTTTGCATGTCGGCAAAGCAAGGAATAAAGTGCAAATGTTCCACCTGTTCCACAAATGTCAGTTTGATAAAACTCTCATTGAAGCTCAGCAGTCTGAAGTAACATATCTATCTAATGCAACCTATATAAAAAAACTAGTGAATTTTAACTAAAATTATGAAAAGAAACTGGATAGTTTATCAATTAACAAGACACTTGCCAGTGAAAAATCAAACATCGTCATTCTTCACTAAACTGTGAATCTGATATACATATAAGGAATTTTAACTATGAATAATAAAACACAGCAGATATCCAAGGAAAGGCATAAAGCAAGGGGAAAAATTACTGGTATTAAGATATCCCTCCAATTTCAGATTGTTGTCTCACTATCATATGGGATGCAAATATTTACTACACAGAGTGTATGTTGTGGGAATCTTCTTTACAGAAAATATCATTAAAACCAGATTCAAGAAGTTACAATTTTGTACTACTAAGTATTATCTTAAACATAAAGGCCAAAAATGAACAAAACAATTCATACCTTGGCCATTGTCATTTGCTCTTAATACTACAAAAACATATTTGAGGAGTGGCACCAATGTAAGAGAGTAAATAATCAAAGAAAGAGCTCCAATTACATCCTCCTGATCTTTCACTCCATTAGGAAATGTATTGTAGAAAACATACAAGGGTGAAGTGCCCAAGTCTCCATAAACCACGCCAAGACTCTGAAATGAAAGACGCAGGAGCAAAAGTGCGGAAAATTTCTGAACAAATAAACTGTGTTAACAAGGAATTACATACCAAATCTCTTAGCTTACATAATAGCTTATTAATGAATCTGCATAACACCAGAATAACTGGATTTCAAGTCAAATTGACATTATGAACTCAAGTTGCTTTAAGTATTTGCAATTTAAATAAGGTTTCAAACTGTTGTTAAAGTTGTGGCCATAGTCACAATTCAATTGTGTTCCTTGATGTTGTGGAAAAATTGCAGATTAAAGCAGGTGATGCAGCCCCAACTACAATTGCTTTAAGTGTCTATTGAACTAGACAAATACGGTTTCAAATTCATCACAATTCTTGATGTTGTAGGAAATTGTTGACAAATGTGACTGATGCAGCTCCAATTGCAGTTGAGCGAGTTCAAAAACCTTGACTTTGCAACCAAAATTGCAGTTGCTGACCGGTTTCAAGATCTGAACCATTTCAAATATATCCTCTGCAGTGCATTCAAAAGCGGAGAATATTTCTTGATTCTAAGGAAAACACTAGTTTTTGTTAAATTTGTGTTCTAATGAAGTCCTTGACAACAGCAACTTAGAGTACAATTTAAGTAGACTGAAATTAATAATAAGAACGGACAAACAAAATTCTAGATTCCATAACTTAAAGTTCAAGAATCCTTTCAAATAGTGAGTAACATTTGATGATACCTATATTAACCTATGCGAAGGTATAGGGAGAGGGTTACTCTATGCTGCAAAGAGAATGCTTCCTAATAACCATGACCAACCAGTCACCAGGGCATAACAATACGGTTGTGTCAGGGCTGCCTCAGTGAGGATAGCTATATTAGTTAAATTTTTAATGTTGGATTGACAATTCATCGTCGCAATTATTAATTTTTATACAAGTTAAGAACTATAGTTATAATGAATTGCATTCCCCAACCCCCCCTCCCCCAAAGAGTTAACATTAATGACAAGACAAATTCAGTAAGAGAAAGAAGGTAAAACCAAGTTGCAATGAGGCATCATACTTTTTCTCTGTACATATTTTTAAGCCTTCCTGCCTCTTCATCCATAGGCTGGTCAAGCTTCTGATCCAAATCCCACATACTACCTTTGTTATTATCACTATCTTCATCAGTATCTACTCTTGAACTCATTTTCAGCTCAGTTACTTGTAGGTTTCTAAATATTCTCCTTTTTCAAGAGTCCCTCCACCCCTTAAGAAAATTAAACCGAAAAGGTTGACACAGAAACCTTCAGGCCTTAAATTTGAAGTCACTTGAAATCCATGCCAATAGCAACCACGGATCCAAACCACCCCAAAAAATCTGCAAAAGAAAGAAAAATTGAATAATTCACTGAGAGGTCCATAGCATCTATGAAAAAAAAGACGATACAAAAAATGCCAACCCAATAACGAAAATCAACACACAAATCTATACCCTTATATTGATCCAGGCTCAGACTACCAAAAACTTAATCAGAAACTAGGATAAAAAAGTATAAATTTTTTCCAAACCTACATACATATGCATGGTAGAATACAAATTAAGATTGTAAACTATCTTGAGCAGCCAAATACCCTAATAAAAAAAACTAAAATTTGGTCCATGCAACCATACCCTTTTGATGAAAAACAGGAAAACTTCTTGTTTGCAGGTGTTATCTGATCCAAGCCTCACCTGTTGTAGCATAATCTGTTATTTGGTACTGAAATTTCCAAAGTGAATTGTCTGAAAAAAGTTTCTTTTGTTCCCTCCAGGTCTTGAAAACTAAGAACCCATTTCAATTTTCAATTCTCCAGACTGATTCTTGAAAATTAAGAGATGAGCAAAGACATGCAAGGTTTTTCACGGGAAACAAAGATTGTAACAGAACACAAACAGTGTGTCCTTCCGCTGAGCTTGTATTGGCTTTATACGGTAAGTGAGCACTATTTTCTCTTGGAAGCTAGCAGACAAAAAACCTCAGAGTCACAGAGAGAGAGAGAGAAACCCAGAAGAACTAAAATATACAGGGAGAGTGAAAGTATGTAGAACTGGGAGATGAGAGAGAGAGGGAGAGACGTGGATGTGGGACCCAAAGAGTAACTTTTTTTTTTTCCATTTATTGTTATTGTATTATTATTATTATTATTTTATTTTATATTTTTATACTTTTTACCATTCGTGCTGTTATTAAATACCAAAATACTAATCAGATTTCAGGTGCACATTGAAAATAAAATAAAAAAAAGGTTCTAGAATTGGCCAAGTTGGATCAAAAGGTTTCTGAGTAATCTTTTGCGTGGATAATGTATAATTGGTCAAGAGTTTGAATAATTATTTAAGAGATTAAATTCTTTACTTCATCTTTTTTATTCATATGACTTTGATCGTCCTATGTTAATTACATACTTCAAAGAATACAGTTTTCAATCAAATGCACTACGGTGCTGCTTTTAAGAAAATTTTAATCGTTCATTTTATTTTTAAAATTACAAAGAATTGTTTTTTAACTCAAATTAAGATTATTTGTTTTACTTATGGTAGGTGGGCTTTTGAATGATGGTTTGGTGAGGTGCTTCGGTCATATTTTTCTTCTACTTTTCTTCGGAATCACAATTACACCTTACGAAAATAATTTTTATTTAAATTAAAATATTTATAATATATATAAAAAATGAGTTTAAGTTTATTTTATTTTATTCCTAATATATAATAGTGAACAATATATAGATTTAAATCTCGATTAGAATAATATATAGTAAATTAAGTTTATTTTTAATCGTTGTAACGCAACAGTATACTTTCATTGAATTTTATGAGATTTTTTATTTGCCTAAAGATTATTTTTAAGAGGAAAAAAACATATATTGCTGAAATTAATTATGGGTAATTGGACAATAATAATTTTGTAAAAGATATAAAAGTCCTTAAAGCTAGTGAATTCTAATGTTCTGCCTGCAACATAGGTCTTAATTAAAGTTTGAACTAATTATTTTGGGGAAGTGTCACAATTCTCAGAACAATTATATGACGGTTGACGGCGTCAACTACTCATCATTTATTGTAAAATAAATAAATAAAAGTATTCAAATTGTTTTGTATCACTAGTTTGCTATTATTTTTGCAAATAATTATATTAATGGTAGAAAGGAACAATCTGAGTTAATACTTTATGTGCTGTCATGCTAAATAATTTATTAATAAACAAAAACATTAACTTTTTATGTTATTTTAGTATAACTTATCTTAAAGAATTTAATTAATGTGGATACTGTATTTTAATGAATTTCCACTTTGATGTGTATTACTTTCTCGTATCCCTTTAACCTTCTTAAAGAAAGTGTATATATGGTAAAGACAAAGGATAGTGCTACAATACTATACAGGATAAACAATAAATATTTGTATATATTGAACAACAACTTTAGCTAAAAAAAAAGGAAAGAATTTTTTTTATGTTATTAATGATGTGTTTGGTTATAGTGATAATGATGTTTGGTTCTAGTAATTTGGAGGAATTAGCGTAGATGGGAGAGAGAGAGTTTTATTTTGGATCTTCCTTAATATGAAGAGATTGTACACATATTTTCCTTAAATTGATGGTATAGTTATCTCCTATGAGACATTGACCCAATGTGACTCAAATCGATTTTGAATGCAGTGTTTTAAGAAGGAAAATCGATTTTCTCTATTCTGTTTTTGAGCAAAATCGATTTTCATTCACGTTGTAATGAAATGAGAATTGATTTTGCACTTTGTTACATGTAGTGAGAATCGATTCTTTATTATGTTGTAATGAATCGAGAATCGATTTTGACCTAGGTTGTGCTGAAAGAGAGAATCATTCTCATTATTGTTGTATTCTTCACATAATCAATTTTGTGTCTTTGTTGGTAAACCAAGATTGATTCTCATGTGATTACACACAAACAAGTTGATTCTCTTGTCTGTGGGGGGTTAAAATCAATTTTCATATTGAATTCAAGGGAGGATCGATTCTCTCCTTATTTTGTTTGTGTTGAAATGAATTTTTTTGTTATTTTTTTTATTAAGTTTGAAATGCTTATAATTGATTAAGAATTTTATATATTTCAGATTTTTATTTAAATAAGACATAAAATATTTAAGAATGATATTTATTTAGAATTTTGAATATTCAATTATTTATTTTTATGTAAAAATTTCCAATTTTTAATCCTAACTTTGTTAGGTAACTCATACTTTTTATGAAAAAAATTATTTAATGATATCGAAAATAATTTACAATAATTTAATTAACTTAAATTAAAAAAAAAATCATAATTCATTATTCAAATGTTTTTTAATAACTAGGATAAATTTATAAACTTACATTTTACACTTTAAAAAAAAATTATATCCTCTCTCAACCTTCACCTCAACAAACTTCAATAAATCATCCTCACAAATTTATTTTAATATCACTCAATCTAAACAATATCACACATCCTCATATTTTTTCTCAAGTTTTTACAAATTCACTTTATCTCTTCCCTCCAAATTCTCTTCAAATTCAAACACAACCTAAAAGAACCATGTGTTAATTGAATTAAAATTATAATTGGTAACTCTCACACTTAGAATCAAGTTTCTCTAAAGTTAAAAAAAGTAATTGTGAATATAGTACTCAACGAAAAATACTTTAGTTTGTGAGCATTTAATAATATAAGAATGTAAGTTTAATTTTTGTTGTTGGTCTGAAAATGTTGTTGGTGAAGAGTCCATTGATATATTTGAACCTTAAAAGATGTCATGAATAGAAGGAATAGGAATTTTTGTAAGTGGTAATGAAAAAATAAAAATAAGGTATCGAATCATGTGCAATGTCAGGCTGCAACTAAAAGCAGGGAAGGACCATATGCAGATCATAGCAGAGGTAAAGTCTCTTTTATCATTACTCAATCTTATCAATGCAATTTTTTATTAGGTCTTCATGTTTTTCCCAAACTTTCAATTGTGGGTAACCTTCTTCTCTTTTTTAGGTTTTCATTTTTACATGGCTTTGGTATGCTCTCATGTGCTCTTTCTACCTTTTCTTCTCTCTTTTTTTTATGGTATTTCATGTGATGTCATAGGTTATTGAGTCTTTGAACAGAAGCCTCTTTGGAATGTCAAAGTCTCGTAATGATACTTATGTGAGCTTTTATTATAATTTAAAATAGTTTAATTTATAGTAAACAAATTACTCTAAAATTTCAATTTTTTATAAAATTATTTATCTAATCAATATATTTCATTTAGTAACATTTAAAAAGCGCTTTTACGCATATCTGCATATTTTTTTAGAATGTCATAAAGAAAGTTCTTTTAAATGACGTGTCGAATATTTATAGATATTTATATCGAACACCGATATGACACTTATAGAACACGTATCCGTGTCTAATTCAAAAAGTATTATTTTGTTAGATTTCTAACATTTTAGTATGGTTTTTACACAATTTAAAAAAAGAATATATTAATTTTTTAAAAATTAAAATTTATTGTATAAATTTTTATTATAACTATAAAAATACTAAACAAATTTTTTTAAACCAATCATGAAAAACATATTTCTGCTCCAAATAATAATTTAAAACATATTTGTGCACATAAATCTTTATTATCAATTTATATAATTTATAATTATATAATATATGGATATGTGTTCCCGTGCTCTACATTTTAGATATTATACATATTTCCGTGTCAGTGCTCGTTGTATCAGTATTCGTGTGAGTGTCTGTGCTACATATATGTGATCTCATTACTTTTGATATTTTTGATAAATTTAGTACATAGCAAAAATAAAATAAAATTTAAGGCTGGAATTGTAATGCAGTGCAGAATTAAGAAAAAATACCTGTTTTATGTATCGAAATATAGAAAGTGGTGACGGAGAGCATGAAACAACACCACTGAAAGAGAAAAAGACCCACTGAAAGAGAAGAAGACCTAGAAAAAGAACCAAGAACATGATGTGTAAAAGAAAATTCACAATAGTTTAAAAACAAAGAAGAAATATTAGTTTTAAAAGCAAAGAAGAAAAACAGTTTCCAAAACTAAATAGGTCAATCATAAAACGGCTGGTTATTTAGTAACTCGTTAGAAAAATAATAAAATAATTGAAATGTTTAAAATCACATAATAAAATAAATATTAATATAAAAATAAAATTGAAAAATAAATGTGTATACCAAAATAACATTTAAAAAAAATCTCATATATATAGGTATAGATAAATTATCAATTAAAAATTCTCTATTTAAACACGGTGTTAAGTTTTTAAAAATATAAATAACTCAAATTCAAAAATAACTCTCATTCGTTACTATTGTACAAAGAACTTCTAAGAATGATTGGAAGTTATTTTTAAGAACAGTTTTGAATTTATCATTAATGAAAACGTCTTTATAAGTTTAACAGATCAACGATGATATAGACCGTCGTTATAAATTAATTTAATAATAATGACACAATTATGTTATTATTTATTGAAATAAATGAATTTAATTATGACCACACAATTATTATGTTATTATTTATTGAGATAAGTAGTGTTGTTAATGAATAATATATGTTATTCTTTTAAAGGCATCGTAAACCTTATACTAGAATTATATATTATCAATTCTACTTCCACACCTTCCAATCGGATCCTATTAGCTTCAAACCATTTCATTAACCTAGTACTTTCTATGTTCTAACCCTATCAAGCCCATACAGGACATGGAAAATAGGGGTGATAATTCGTATTTGTCCGTTTTATTTTTAACCCACAAAATACGAGTTGGGTTGGTCCGTCTCGTACAAGAAGTGTATGTTCATTTCACTACCCGTCACGCATAAGAAAAATATGTTTTTTTCAAAAATTAAAATTTTATCAATTATAAAAAAAAATTATTCTTACTATTGAAAAAATTAAAATTTTATATGTGTTTTAATTCATTCAATTAAGATAAAAATATAAATGAGGGTGGATTGTTAGAAGGCTGGATTAAAAATAGTTAAAATTTTGTTTTACATATATTTTTTCCTATATATGTATGTAAATGTATAAGAGGATCTTATCAAAGTTTTGCTACAAAATATTTGAATGAAGATGACTAATTTTTTAACTATCCTATTGAAATCTCTTCTTTATATTATTTTTTATTAATAAATTTTAAATATAAGACTTTACTTAAAACTAAATTCATTATCACTCTTAATACTAACTTCTTTAGAGGATTAAAATAAAACATTCATTTTTTTAGTACGTTAGATTCAATTTTTTTAAAATAAAATAAAATAAAGGTCATACTGCAATAATGAATAAATGAGGTATGATTTTTTTAAACAAAAAAAATTAATTATTTTTTATTTATGCAGGTCAATGGGCATACCTGCCTCGCTCCACTATTGTCCCGCACAGATTGCAAATTATACAGAATGAGCCAAAGCGGATCAGTGGGCTAAATTAGTGAGCTCATCTTACTCCTTTTGATAACGAACTGAGAATCAATCCACATTGCCCATCCCAGACTCTCATCTCTAATGAAAATGACACCAATGCATATGAGGGCACAATATTTAAAAAAAAAATGAAGGATATGAGATGTCTATGATACATTAATAAAAAATAATAATAAATTAGTTTTGCATTAAATGTACAAATTTCTAAGAAGGGCGTGAAGAGGGAAGTCAACTTCTTATTATATATTTATTTTCTAATTAAGGAATCAATACATAATGCAATCATAGAAGATATAGGGTGTCTGCTACTCTATCTATCTTTTCTAAATTTAAAACTTGCAATTTAAAATTGACGTAAGTGCCTCATGATAAAGACTTGTCTACAATTAATTTAAATGTGCTGAACACATATTATGACTAAAGAGGAAATAAAAATTTTCCAATTTCATGCAGTGAGAAATGCTTAATTAGTGGGGAAAAAGAAGAAGAAGAAAGAGTGCACAGAAAGCAGCACAAAAAAAAGTCAAATAATTGAGAAGGAAATAATATATATATATATATATATATATAATATAATATAATATAATATAATATAATATAATATAATATAATATAATATAATATGATTGGTGGACATGGTGCGTGGGGTTTATTCAAATAATTGGCATGCATATGGTGCTGCAATTAAAGTTGCATCTTAGATTGACTAAAATTGCAAGAAATTTGTCAAAAGGAATTAGATTATCTCCTGTGTATATTTTTATTTTTTCTTCTTCTGAACACAGATATTAAATAAGCATGCATCTTCTTCTTCTTATTATTATTATTTAAGACAGAGGATTTCATTTCATGAGAAATCCTTCTTCCGTGAAGAAAGAAAATACACCAATGAATCAACGTTTAATTAATGGCAAGTATTCTAAATATACTAATTAAAATCCATTATATATTAAATATTTTCAATTGCTTAAAGACTTGCCACTTTTAATATAATAAACGTTTTCATTATGTTATATTTTTTTTTATTATAGTTCAATATTTTTTGCAATAGATGAGGAGAGAACCATATTTTTATTCAAATATGGATGAAATAATTAAAGAGAATTATAATTATGTCTTCACCAAAAATCATGTATTTTTAATTGTTTTTCAAAAAGTGAAAATGTTATATATTATTGTATTGAAAAGTATTTTAGTAGGTGTTTAGATCACTTACATGAATGAATCTCAAGGTTTGTCTTTATGGTTTACTTTGGTTAGTTATAGGGAAGTCAAATACAACAAATAGTTAACAGAGAACATATATGAGTTGTTAGGTTATTACGAAGGTGAAAAATAGGTAATACAAAAATATTTACAAACAACTAATTATTATTGTAATGAAAAAAATGTGATTATCCCTTTAAACTATGAGTAAAATCAATGAGCAATGTTGAATGATAGATTGTGAAATTTTTATATCATAATCACAATTAAGTCAATATATTGGTAGGTCATCCATATAACGATACATTAGCAACTAATGAAAAGTCCATTGAGTCTTCATCAAATGAAAGATGTGGAACATATGAACATGAGGTTTTCACCCTCATCTCTCATTTCATGAAATGCTAAAAAACCAACAAAATCTAGGACTTCATTCCACACTCTAAGCCCGACAAATTTTACAACAAAGGGTATCATCTAACATGATCTAGAGAAACATTTGGGAGAGACAAGCTGGATGTGAGAAAATAACTTTGGGATGACAAATTTATGACAAGGACAAACGATCTACGTCAAAGAAAAGAAACTTGCATGAAACTTACATAAAATATAATTGTTTGAACAAAGTAAGTTTATTTAATCCAAATATTCAAAAGTAATAAGACCATCCAAAGTCTCATTTGACAAGAATTAATTATCATATAATTAATTAAAGTCTTAACCAAGGCAATGGAAAGACTATAAACTTATATTCTTTCTTATGGAATTATTTACTCGGATAAGAATAAAAAGATTCTTTAGTCATTGTTTATGACACGACGAATTTAATGCAGTGGACAAGCTTAATCAAATTTTCTTCTTCTTCTCCGTTAGAAACCTTTTAGGTGTCATTTACTGAATTATGTTTTTACAATTACCTCATGGATCTATCCTTTTGTTATTATCTCTTACAAACAAACCATTAAAATCTTAATCCAATTGGAACCAAATTATAGAATTAGAGTTCAAATTAAGAGAAATATAATCATTACAAATTACATATAAATAAGAATTTTACAATAAGATGTGTACACACACTCTTGAAAAAAGAACAACAAACTCAAAGAAGAAAGAAAATATCACAGAATCAACAACTCAATCTTCAAAATATTCAAAGGAATGAGGCATTTATCATTTTGCATGTGTATTATTAATTCTATATTTTTGTCAAGTGAGGTGTCTTTAACCTCATTATTATGCTCTAATTGGTATTGTTTGGTCTGAATAAAGTGTTATTGGTTTCACTTTATATCTAACACTATTTTGAGAAGAGGGAAATTTAAATTAAATGTACCTAGAGGTTTGACTTTAAAATTTAAAAGAGTGATATTTGAATCATATTAGATGGTAATTTACATTAAAGTTCATTTATCCTAACTAGTTACTACATTGATAATGTATATTGATGCACAACCAATCAAATAACGAGTTTGATTGTACATATATTGCACATTAGTGTTATACAAATTGTTCTCACATCCTTTTCTTTTTAATGTTTACTGTCTCTTTTTCTTAATGATAAATGCTAGATAGATTTTGAATATGTATGCATGGCATCCGTTTGTTAGGCTATTCTCTCCAATAATAAATGCTCTGTTCCCAAAACTAAAATCACTACAAGAAAATCATGAAATAGAAACCAATTTGTAGAAACCAAAATAATTAGTCGCAATAGTAACTAAATTAGAGACCATTTTAGAAACTAAAAAGAAATTTGATTTCTAAATTAGTTTCTATTATTTTTAAATAGTTTCTAAATTGGTATCTAATTAGCAACTAAGGTTTTAACTACCAATTATTTAGTTTCTAAATTTGGTAGCAAAAACCTTGGTTGCTAATTAGATACCAATTTAGAAACTATTTAACAATAATAGAAAATAATAGAAACTAATTTAGAAACTAAATTTCTTTTTAGTTTCTAAAATGGTCTCTAATTTAGTTACTATTGTAACTAATTATTTTGGTTTCTACAAATTAGTTTCTATCTCATGATTTTCTTGTAGTGAATTCATCATAAACGAGCAAAATAATATAATAACATTTAAAAGACATGAACCAACCTTATTAAAGCTTCCATATGGAACCATAAACATCTCTATTATAGGACTACTTACTATCATTTTCACTGTTCCAACAACCACAATGCATCTCAATCCATTTTATAATATACTAGCAGATCAAATCTCTTAAACATGATGTAATTACAACGTAGAATTTTGTAAATACTTATATGTAAATTATGTTCATGGTTATGAATCTTATTAAATATGTATATAAGTATAAATATGTATTTTATGAATGAGATTCTTAGAATAAGAAAAATAAGGATTTCAAATATTGTTTGGAAGGTGAAATCGAGACAAATATGATGTTTGGAAGGTGAAAAAGATTTTGAGAGACTAGTTCTTTTTTATTGATAAATGAAATTCATCAACTTTCGATCTAAAGTATTTATCACACGAATAAGCATGAATCATGGATTTATAAACAAATATCTTAAGAACTTTTTGACTAACTTATTGAGAAAGAATAAGAAAGTTTTGAATTTGAGGCTGATAGGTTTTGGTTGAATAATGGTATTAAATATAAACTAAGTTAGTATATGATTTACCTTTGTTTGATAGATAGATTTTGACCTAAAGTTATGACAAGAATTCAAATATTTTATTTACTTATTTTATCTTTACAATCATGGTTATCAAACTCGCGAATTAACTCGTTTGAGTTTACATTGTCACTCATTGGATGAGTTAATTCATAAACAAACTTGTTTTTAGAGTAAACTCAATAAACTTGCACAGAACTCGGTGAACTCGGTTGAACTTTTAGTTTGCAATTGAGTTGACGATTTTAAAGGGTTTTTCTTTAAATCCAAAACAACCCGTTTTTGAACCCAAAATTAGACAAACTCACATTGCCAACATTAGGGTTCGCTCGTGTTCTTTTGGTGGCGTGTCTCTATTTTGATCGTGGTGTAATGTCTATTCGTGTTGGTGTTGGTGGTCGTGTTCACTCTTTCGTGGTTGCCTCTTCTTGCATCTCTGTTTTGATTGTCGTAGTTTATATTATGATCGTGGTGGTGCATCGCTTCGTTCGTTGCGGTCGTGATCATTTGGTGGGTTTGTTCAGTTTGGGTTTAGGGTTTGTTTGACCAAGAGAATATTAATTTTTTTTTTGCCTCTACGACGAAGTTTTTTTAAAGGTTACGCTGGAGAGAACATTGGGAGTATACTTGCAAACTCATTTTTTTTAATTAAAAACCGTTGGGTTTTTCTTCAATTGAATTTTAATTTTAATTTCAAAAAATTTTACTTTTTAAGATATGTTTGGTAGTAGATCAAATTCAACTACGGACAACCCAATAACAACCCCATTTATTAAAAATAAGTAAAAATTTTGTAGGATATAATGTTTATCCATAACCCAACCCAACTGCATAATGGTTTATAATATTTGTATTGTATGAACTTATTTATTTGAGGTACTTTTAACTTATATAATTCTCATTCACTACTAAATGTAATTATTTTATTAATATTGTGAAATTTATTTTAAGTACCTTTTAATTAATTATATAATTAAAATACTTTTGTTATACAAAGTAAACTTTTACAAGTCTCCTAGTCGTGTAAACAGAACTTCCAGAAGTCTACGTAGACTCTTAAGTTTGATAATCTTGTTCACAATAGACGTTACAACATACACATGATTGTGTCAACAAAGAAAATTTGACATTCAAGTTGAATTAGCTATAAGTGAAGCAATAAATAAATTTTGTAAAGAAAATTTAATTATACGTTATTTTTTTATAAAATTAATAAATTACATATTAATTATACGTAAAAATTATATTTTAATATATATACATATATATATATACATATATATACATACATATATATACATACATATATAACATTTATACTTTATTTATTAATTATTAATATATATATATATATTTACATTTATAATAAAATAAATAATAATTTAAGTTTTAATTATTAGTATTCTTTATTAATTTTTTTATTCTAATTTATATTTATAAAAAATTATATTAAATTATTTCATAATTTTTTTTAATATTTATTATATTTAGCAAATCATTCACAAACTTCCCACCTATTTACTTTAATAGAAACAACTTCATTCTCTTCAAAATTTTCGTAAACCATCTCAAATTCACTCCTATTTTAAACAAAGTATTATTAATCTTATCGCTCAGATTGCTCGGTCCCCCTTCTCTCCTCCGTACTGAGACAGTTGGTCTTCAAAAGTAACTAATAAAGAATAATAAACAATTATTTAATAAATGTTACCTCTTTGATGATGATCCACGTAATGAAGGATCACAGCGGTTGCAGTGGTGGAATGGGAGCTCATTGGCAGCGGCGGAAGACACGTCGTCGACGGAAGGATTGGCTTTTAATTGCACTTGATAACCAACAATAACTAACATCCGAGGTCAGAAGCAACCACTAATCAGTATTCTTTATTCAAATTTGACCATAAAGAATCCCTTTTAATTTGAAGTTTCACTTATGAATATGGAAATTATGATACCAAAGCCTTAACCAAGCATTGCAGTAAGGTTGTGATGTGATAGATGAAAATCAAATTGAAGACCAGTGCTGTAGCAGCGACCAAGAACTTACTCCCTCTTACCTTTAAGCTATGCAACATCATGAACAATAATCTGAAACGGAAATCAAGGGTAACTATTACCAATAATCTCCACAAGAGCATGTACCATTTTTGAAGTGGTGAAACCTGCTAGAATCACGCACAATAATTTCTACATTTTTTATCTCTGATATGTACTTGATGGCAACATGACAATCACTGCAAACCCGCAAGTTTTTCATCACCCTTATTGGCACTCCCACTGGGGTGCTCATTAAAGCAAAAGAAATTGCCAATTTCTCACTATGGTGCCTCAAGTTCTGTTCTTTTTCCTCATTGTCCATGTCATGCAAAACAGAGTTAGTATCAGGTACATAGCCCCGCTTCTTCATTTCTGAAGTTAATTGTTCCAGATACTGATTAATCTCCACAAGTTTTGGGTGGCATTCACCACCCATATGAAACTGGTGAACCTGATTCTTCACTTCTACCCAACTTACACCTGGTTCTTTCTTCACCATCTTGTCTTTCATGGCTGTCCTTACCTCAGAAACATTGTGCCATCTCTTAGCTGAAGAATAAATATTGGCAAGTAGAACATATGAAGCTGAATCTTGAGGATCAATCGTAAGAACTTCTGCAGCAACTCTTCGTCCAATTTCAGCATTCTTGTGGAGTTTACACGCAGATAATAATGTCTTCCATATAATTGCGTCTGCTTTTACAGGCATGGATCGTATCATGGCCTCTGCCTCCTCCAAACAGCCAGACCTGCCTAGTAGGTCAACCACACAAGTATAATGCTTTAATCTAGCCCCGAGTCCATACTTTTTCACCATCATATCAAAGAAATCAAGTCCTTTATCCTTCAATCCACAATGACTACAAGCATAAAGCAAGCTCAGGAAAGTGACCTCATTTACTGGCTGATTTTCTTGTTCCATCTGATTGAAAAGTTTGATGGCTTCTTCTCCTTGACCATGAAACCCATAAGCAGCAATCATTGAACTCCATAACACAACATCTCGCTCTTTGCATTCCAGAAAAGATTTGAAAGACTCTTGCAAACATCCACATCTAGAGTACATACTAACCAATGAACTAACTACAGAAACTTCATAACTAGCTCCTGCTTTTATTGCTTCAGCATGAATTTGCTTCCCTTGACCAAGGATAGCTAACTCCGAACACGAGCTGATCACACTCACAAAAGTAATCTTGTCTGGTCTAAAACCTGCCTTTTTCATCTTACAGTATTGATCCAGAACTCCCTCAAAGGACCCTTTTTGAGCTTTTCCAGCCATTAGTGTATTCCAAGCAACCAAATTGTAAGCTGGCATGCAATTGATAACTCTTTCCCCATCGTCCATGCTTCTAGCTTTCATATACATATGAGCTAAAGAGCATCCAACAACCAAATTAAACTCAAACCCACATTTCATAACATAGGCATGAACCTGTTGGCCAGCAAACAAAGCTCCTAGATGAGCACATCCTCTGAGCACGCTACCCAACGAGTACTCATCTGGCACTAACCCCAACTCATTCATTCTCGAAAATATGATTAAAGACTCTTCATTCATTTCAAACTTGGCCAAACCCGTTACCATCGCGTTCCACGTGGCAATATTTCTCTCAGGCATTGCATCAAACAGGTTCCTGGCGCTCTCGATGTTGCCCATTTCTAGATAGGCCTTAATCATGATGTTACATGACATGATGTTCTTCCTCGGCATTCGATCAAACAAAGCAACAGAGGCTCTAAGTTCCCCAAATTTCGAGTAGAGGTTGAGGAGATGGTTGGAAATGAATTTGTCTGAGGAACAGCCAGAAGTTAATATCAAAGAGTGAATCTGTTTGCCCAAAGAAACAGACTTTAATCGAACGCATGCTTGGAGGAGGTTTGAGAACAAATGGGGTTCTTCCCATATCTCAGACACAAAGCTTTCAAAAGCTTCTCTTACGTGCCCTTTTGAACACAAGGTTGCAAATTGTTCTTTTGCTATCCGAAAAGTGGTCATTTTGCAAGTGGGTTTGTGGAGAAGCACAATTTGAACAACGGTGGGCACAGAGACACACACACGAAAGAAGCTTCTACGAGAAAGACCAAACATGCCCATGCATGAAACATGGGCTAAGGGATGTTTATGTTTAATTGTTTGGTTGTTTTCTTTAAAGTCCCCCCTCTCCCGTAACAAAAAGAATACAAATTTTGCATTACTCACATACCAAGAGCAATGAATAATCGTGTTGATGTCTTCTCAAAGATAACCAATACTAAAAAAATAGTGTAACATTGAACTCTCATACAAAAACATTGAATATTCTAATTTGAGATCATGACGATAGAAAGGAAAGGTAATAGTTGGATGACCTCCCTTCATCAATTATCTAATTAATGATGTTCTTTTTTATGACTCGACTGAAGTCAAGAAAGTATGTTAAAAAATTCAAATTTAAATTTTAGAAATGTAAGTAAATTTTTATACTTTATACTAGAAAAAAACACGCATGCTTCTCGTATTTTTTAAATAGAAAATAGTAATTATTAAATATTATAATTAAAAAATTAAAAAGAAATATTTTTTATAATATTTGAGATATTAAAAGATTATAAAAAATTGTGAATTATCAAAAATTGTGAAAAAAAATTGTTTACACCTGTAGAAGCAAATTTTTTTACAATATGTTTGGTTACACATTTGTCATTGGATCGAAGAATAGATCCTAAGTCATTTCTTATTTTGGACATGAAATTTACTCTCATGTTCAAGATAACTTCTATTTGGATGAGAGACTTAAGTTTCGAACTTCTATCTTAATGAATAATATCAATCTTTATTGATAACTTTTATTTGAATATGTAATCAGTTATTTGATCTTGTGACATTCCTCACTTAAAATAAATGATAAAATATTTTCTTTGTTGATACATTATTTTTTTATCTCAACATTTTGATATTTACAATTATATATTACTAACTTAAGAGAATTTTAAAGATAAAAATAATATTAAAAAAATCAATCAAATTTGAGTCATTACATCAGTCTCTGTATATTTTTACTTTCTGAATGCTATTTACCACTCCTAAGAATGCCTCTTAAATTTATTTATTTATCCAACTCACATACTCATGATATAAAAATGTATAGATTCATATATTTATGATATTAGAATTCATTATTCATAATTTTTAAAATAAATTACACAGTCACTGGCTAGAAACTACCTGGGTTGACAGTGAAATGCCTTTGACAGTATTCATTCCAAGGCTGATAATGGTTGCAGCAGACAAGGTCAAGCATATTCAAGCCTCCAATTCTTTCACCAGGTTATCATAAGAAATTTATAATGCAGGAACAGGTATCCTTACAAAAATAATCATCGATTATATATTGACAGATTACTTTTCTCACCAACCAAACAAAGTATAAGAGTAACAAACATGTTACCTACACTCTTTTGTCAAACTAAACCAAACTCAAATCCACTAGCATCAATCTAATCTAATGGTGAAAGGTTAGACAGTTTGCACAAATTCTTTGGTTAAAAACTTGACAGTGTTTTATTATACAAAGAAAAAAATAACACAACCTAGCTCACAAATACTGTGAATTTGCATTTGCACTTAAACATTGCAGTTACAACTCTACTTGAAATTAAAGTTTTGTTGCTGTTGACAAAAGTTACACCGTATTATAGACGTATAGACCACTTATTTTACACTTAACATTATATATATGTATATGTATATATATACTCTGTTGTCATTTATCAACACTACAAAAATGAAAAAGTAAGGTAGAATCGTTAATCATTCACAAATTTGGAGCAGGCTGTAGAGGGAATTCCGTATTCTAAAAGATAATACATATTAATGATGTTGCATATAAGGTATTTAAACAGTGGCTGGTACTGGAGTTGAAGGAGGGACCCGGTTTTCAGCTGGAATTTCAGCAAATTCAGACAGTATAGCACGGAATTCATCTCCACTCAATGTCTCCTTCTCCAGAAGGACTTCCACAATCTTGTCAATGGCCTCACGGTTGTTCCTTATATGTTCTAAGGCAATTTCATATGCTTCATCTGAGATCCTCTTGATGGCAGCATCGATGTCTTCTGCAAGCCTCTCTGACATTGAGTTCCTTGCCATCATCCTCATGATAATATCCCCACTTTGTGCTGATGGTTCCATCAGTGACCAAGGACCAATATCAGACATTCCAAATGTAGTTACCATCTGCAAGAGTATCATTTAAGGTTTAATTAAGAGGTAAATAAAAGAAGAAAAAAAGACTTTTCTAGAAGAAAAATAAAAAGTTCATCCTTCAGAGTGAACATCACCATTCTTTCAATTAAAGCAAAAGTTTCTTTGTTGCATTGCAGGCATTCAAGAAATCATATGACGTGATCTTATTGGTGGTTTCACCAATTAATTGTAGCTAACAATATAACTCCTATTGTTCTGGCAAAACATTGCCAAAATGAAACCAGATACTAAATAAACTAAGGAGTCATAGTTCATTAGATGAGCAGTGTATGAGTTGTTGTAATCCTCCTAGTACCCGAGTTTGATTCCTTTCTAAGGATCAAAAAAAGGATTCTAAATAAATTCGGGGTTATAAAATATTAGCATCTTCCACCCATAAAATATAAAAGATAAAAGAGATATAGTGCGACACTAGAGCATATGATTGGCAAGTACCTGTTTTGCCAAACCGGTGATTTGCTGCAAATCACCAGCAGCTCCAGTTGTGACCTCAGGCTCACCAAAAATAATTTCTTCTGCAGCCCTACCACCAAGTCCACCAACAATTCTTGCGAAGAGTTGTTGTCTGGAGATCAGAGTTGGATCGTCGGAAGGAATGAACCATGTAAGACCCCGAGCTTGACCACGAGGAACTAGTGTTACCTTTTGCACAGCATCATGACCAGGAGTCAAAGTTCTGCAAACAAGCACAACCGTGTTTTACTGAAACAGTTTTTAAATGTTGCCACTTAACGCATAACAGTGGTAGTTTTGCTTGCTTAAGCTAATATATTAAGTGTTAGATAGAAAGTCATGAAGACAAAATACGGTGCTTCGATTGCAATCTTGAAACATTTACTTAAAAGACAAAAACGAAAGTCAAAATTCTCACCCACAAATTGCATGACCAACTTCATGATATGCTACTAAACTTTTGCTCTTCCCATCTGTCATCACTGTTCCCTCCATTCCAGCAACAATCCTATCAATAGAATCATCAATCTCTTTAGAGGAAATTGCTGTCTTTCCACGTCGACCGGCTAATATGGCAGCCTCATTCAGGAGATTTGCAAGATCAGCTCCACTAAAACCAGGCGTTCTCATGGCAATCACATCAAGAGAAACATCACCATCAAACTTTTTATTGCTACCATGAACCTTTAGGATTTCAGTCCTTCCCCTTATATCTGGAACATCAACTGTTACCTGCAGAAGCCTTGATGTTCAGTAATTTACTCATTAACAAAAGCATTAGGCATTTCATAATATAATCATACCTGTCTATCAAATCGTCCTGGTCTCAATAAGGCAGAGTCAAGAATATCTGCCCTGTTAGTTGCTGCAATGACAATGATACCAGTATTACCCTCAAAACCATCCATTTCTGTCAAAAGTTGGTTCAGGGTCTGCTCTCTTTCATCATTCCCTCCACCAATTCCAGTTCCTCTTTGTCTTCCAACAGCATCAATTTCATCAACAAAGACAATGCAAGGGGCATTCTCTTTGGCCTTCTTGAACAAATCACGAACTCGAGAAGCACCAACACCAACAAACATCTCAACAAACTCAGAACCAGATATTGAAAAAAAGGGAACACCAGCTTCACCAGCAATAGCCTTGGCTAACAGGGTCTTTCCAGTTCCTGGAGGACCAACAAGAAGAACTCCTTTAGGTATGCGAGCCCCAACAGCAGTGAACCTCTCAGGCTTCTTTAGAAACTCCACCACCTCCATAAAGTCCTGCTTGGCTTCATCCACCCCAGCAACATCATCAAATGTCACTCCAGTGTTTGGTTCCATTTGAAACTTGGCTTTAGATTGACCAAAAGCAAGAGGAAATCCAGGCCCACCAGGACCTCCCATCCCTCCTGATCGTCTCGAGAGAAGGAACAAACCTCCAATCAAGAGCAAAGGGAAGGCCAGATTCCCAATCAGATTAGCTAAAAGAGAACCTGACTCTTCTTGGGCACTATGAGCTGCAAAGTCAATATTCTTTTCCCTGAATTTCTGAAGGAGCTCCTGATTAAGTCCAGGGAGTTGAACTTTAACACGCTGCACCCTATTCCCCAATTCAGGAGAAACAGCCTCAACAACAGCAATGGTTCCGTTTTCATAAAGATCCACTTTTTTTACTCTGTCCTTGTCCAAATACTCTAGAAACCTGGAGTAAGACATTCTGGAGGAGGAAGCCCCTTGTTCATCAGCATAAGCTTTGCCACTTCCCAACAATGCAGGCACACCAACTCCAGCATTTCCAAGCAATAATTTCAGAAACCCCCTTCTCCCTTCTTGTTGCCTTTCCTCCAAGGATGCCCTTATGGAAAATGCTTTTGACGCCTTGTTATTATTCAATGACGAAAGTCTCCAAGATGAGTAGAGATATCTTCCATTGAAGTCCTTCTTAAGAGCCACTCTATTACCCCGTGTAGATAAACCATTCCCAACAAGGCATGCAGATGATGCTGCCATCTATATCAACAATACCATCCAATCCAAAACAAGGGCTCTTAAATACTATAATTATGATTGTAAAACAATTTCTTATTACGTGAACCAACAAACAAAACACACTCTAAATGTTCAGAAGTTTCTAGAATGAAAAAGCAACAACCCAGCAATTTGTTTAATTGGAAAGAGCAAGGAAATCCCAGTTCAATTAATGGGAAGATACAAAAATGAGGCTTTAAAAGGAACTGACAAAGTTGAAGGCAGTTAGCACAAAATTAAAGACATGAACAGCCAAGTAAGCTTTAAGATAGCAGAGAAAAGAGGCACAGAAAAAATCCCAAAAAAAAAATTGAACAGAAAGAAGCACATACCTTAAAAGTAAAATGTGATAGAGAAAGTGAGGGATGAGAAGTGAGAGTAGAGAATTAGAAGGTGTTGGTGGTGCAGAGGAAGGTGATGATGGAAGCTGTTATTGTGTGGTTTTAGAAGGAGTGGCTATGGTTCACCAAACTCATACGTGGCGTTTTTCTAACGTTTGATTCGTCTCTCTTCTGCTCAACTTCATATTTCAGATTTTTATATTTGCTTTCGAAAAAAGACGTTGATTTTTTACATAATTTTAATTGTTTACACCTGAATCTAGATATTATTATTTTATTTTAATATACATTTAAAATGAATTTTTGTTAAATAAATTATGAAGTTAATTCTGTGATTTTGTTTAAAAAACACACAGCAATAAGTTTTTAAAAGACTTTGTTAAATTGTTATTTATAATTTATAATAAGAAAGAAAATATAATTACAAACGCTTGCTCCAAAGAAAAGCACGTTGGCCTGAAAGAAATGTCCAACACCGTCCACATGGAATTTGATTAAAATTTGGCCATAAAAACACTTCAAAATCTCTGACTTTTAACGAAAGTCTCAACTTTTATGGTTCTCTCATGATGACACGTAGCTTAATTTCCATGGTTTGTTTAATTTTAACATGACATTCCAATTAGGGAAGAAAAAAAATTAATGAGTATTTTAATTATATAAGTATATAATAATATTTAATAGGCAGATACTTTTTAGTGATGGTTAGTCCTTTTTATTTAGATATTTTTTTAACCATGGAAGATTATTGAAATTTGAATTTGGTTTTCTATATTTATTTTTTATTGGTTTTATATATTTATTTTTTATTTAAATTTATGAAATTAAATTTATTTTCAAAAGTATTAAGTTTTAAAATTTATATTTTATGGTGTAATTTATGTTTTTAAAAGACGAAATTTATTTATGTAATATTTTATTATATAATTTTATTTAAATTATATTTTAATAGCGGAATTTTATTACGTTTATATTTAAAAATTATTTTAAATAATTTCATTGATAAAATTTTAAAAAATATTCACAAATATTTATAGAATTTGTAAATATAAAAAATCTGTAACAACAATAAAGGAAACAAATAAGAAGTTGATGAAACTGAGAATTGACGAGGTTGATCTAAATAAGAAGAAGGTAACTCGATTCTATCAAATATATACAAGAATATATATACAAGTGTATGAAGACTTTATCTTTCCAAATTACAAGCTAATTCTGTATGATCCATTAATTATGTGATTCTATCATTATTAAAATAATTGCATATAATTGCGTACAATAAAGTACAATAATTACATATAATAATTACGTATAATTTTATCATTATTATTTCTTTAGTATCAAACTTTATAAAATAACTGCTGAAAACCACAAAGATATGATTTTGAGTAAAGAAATGGTTTTGCAACGTGAGTACATGTCATGGACACAATTGACACAATTGAAATCACAGCTATTAAGGAAATAATAATTATCAAATTATATGTAATTATTGTATGCAATATTTGACGATATTGTACCCAATTATATGCAATTAATTTAATAATTATAGAATCTCATGATTAGTATCCTACCTAATTAGATTGTAATTTGGGAGAGAGAAACTCCCTATATATTTTCCTATACATGAAGAAGTGATGTAATATACATAAGAGAATAAGAAACATCTCTTCTTCTTACCCCATTTTTTATCATTTTCTTATATGGTATCAGAGCACCGATCTTGGTGCCCTGACAGCCTCTCCATTTTTATCCCCTAAATAAAAAATCATGTCTGGCAAAGAAGGCACCAGTAACGAGTCGACCGATAGAAACCTCGTACAACGCTTCAGTGCCGAGAAAATTCAACAATTGGCAAGGGCTATTTACTCGCTCGACAATAACGGTAAAAGTGACACGTTTGTTAGCTCTGCAGGTCTGCTTGCCCATAACTCCTCTTCTAATGCTGCTTTTACGAAACCATGGATTTTGGATAGCGGAGCAACCCATCACATTGCATCCGATTCACAATTTTTCACACACACTTCATCATCATTTATTTCCAATGTTAATCTGCCCACAGGCTCAACTGCGCCCATCTCATCTACTGGCACAATTAAATTCAATGACAAAATCACTCTCAAAGATGTTCTTTGTGTTCCTTCTTTTAATTTAAATCTAATGTCCATTAGTAAGATAACCAGCTTACTAAATTGTTGTGTCGTTTTTACTCCACATGGTTGCGTTTTACAGGACTTGGCTACAGGGAGGATGATTGGCTCGGGTAAACAACACGCAGGCTTATACTACATGTCCCCTCTTCCAAACCAAGCCCACGCATCCCAAATATCGACCGATCCTGATTTATGGCACAAGCGCCTTGGACATCCTTCTCCGGCGTGTCTACAACTTGTATCTTCCTTACTACCTATTCCTATCAGTAAAAATCTCATTCCCATTCATAATCATTGTAGTATTTGTCCCAAAGCTAAACAGACAAGACTACCCTTTCCTTTAAGCACAATAAAATCTCATTCTCCATTTAATCTATTGCATTGTGACATTTCGGGTCTTCATAAAACCCCAACTCATTTTGGAAAACGTTTTTTTCTCACTATAGTCGATGACTATACTAGATGTACTTGGCTATTTCTTATGAATCACAAATCTGAAACCCAACATCTCTTAGAGTCATTCATTACATTTGCACAAAATCAATTTCAGGCATCTATTAAAACCATCCGCGTTGACAACGGACTGGAATTTATTTCAATGTATGATTTTTTTTCTCAAAAAAGGTATTGAATGTCAACGCACTTGCGTTTACACTCCTCAACAAAATGGAGTAGTAGAACGCAAACATAGACATGTTTTAAACACAGCACGAGCCCTCCTATTTCAGTCCAATTTACCATTAGAATTTTGGGGAGGATGCGTTTTAACCGCCACATATATCATTAATCGCTTGCCATCACCTTTACTAAAAAATAAATCACCTTTTGAGCTACTATATAATCAACCACCTTCACTTTCTCACCTAAAAACTTTTTGGTTGCCTCTATTACGCAACTGTTGTTTCACTTAAGCAAAAATTTGATCCGCGCGCCCGACAATGCATCTTCATTGGTTATCCTCACAGTAAAAAAGCATACAAATTATTTGATATAGATGCAGGCACTTTTTTTACAAGTCAGGATGTCATCTTCCATGAAAGTGTTTTCCCATTCTGCCAACAGTCACAGACACAATCCTCACCTCCATTACAAGGTATTTTGCCCACTATTGACATTGACTTACCCACTCCTGTCCAACATTCACTCGATCAACCTTCTTCTCCTACTCGTCACAATACACCTGAACCTCCATCAAACCAACCCTCTTCTCCTACTCGTCACAATGCACATGAACCTCTATCAAACCAACCTTCTTCTCCTACTCGTCATAATACACCTGAACCTCCAGTAGACCAACCTTCTTCTCCCATGCCAAGAAGTTTAGCACCCATTACCAAACCTTCTCCAACCGACCTTCCTGTTCGACGATCCAGTCGCACATCAACCCAACCTTCCTGGCTTCAAGACTACGTAACGGGATCCCAAGCCAATCATTCGACCACTGCCCAAGACCGACCAAATGGAACCAGGTATCCTATGCATCATTTTCTTTCTAATTCACGATTTTCTTCTACACATAGTGCATATCTTGCTAACATCACAGCCACCAAAGAACCTCACACTTATGCTCAAGCTATCCTTGATCCAAATTGGCAAAAAGCAATGGACGAAGAGCTTTCCGCCTTGCAGCTAAATCAAACGTGGACCTTGACACCGTTACCCACTGGGCAGAAACCCATCGGATGCAAATGGGTCTATAAAATAAAGTACAACTCAGATGGTAGCGTCGACAGATATAAGGCGCGCCTTGTCGCAAAGGGGTACACTCAGATTGAAGGTGTCGACTATTCTGAAACTTTTTCACCAACAGCAAAATTAACAACTTTGAGGTGTCTCCTCACCATTGCAGCGGCCAGAAATTGGTTTACTCACCACCTAGATGTGCAAAATGTCT
The DNA here is from genome assembly GCF_051622355.1 of Phaseolus vulgaris. Taxonomy (NCBI): domain Eukaryota; kingdom Viridiplantae; phylum Streptophyta; class Magnoliopsida; order Fabales; family Fabaceae; genus Phaseolus; species Phaseolus vulgaris. Next base: position 35,968,124 of record NC_143499.1, read on the forward strand.
TCTTACATGGCACATTGCATGAAATTATTTACATGGACTTGCCACCCGGGCATCATCGACAGGGGGAGAACATTGTATGTCGACTCAACAAATCCCTTTATGGTCTCAAACAAGCATCTCGAACATGGTTTTCAACATTTTCTCATGTGATTAAATCTGTAGGATTTCAACAGTCCAAGACAGATTACTCTCTATTCACAAGACAGAATAACTCATCATTTACTGCCCTTTTGATTTATGTGGATGATATTCTTTTGACAGGAAATGATTTGACAGAAATTCAGCATGTTAAAGATTGTTTATTACAACAATTTCGCATTAAAGATCTTGGAGACCTAAAATATTTTCTAGGGATTGAATTTTCCCGTTCCAAAGCTGGTATTTACATGTCCCAAAGAAAATATGCGCTTGATATTTTGCAGGATACGGGACTCACAGGTGCTCGTCCAGACAAATTTCCAATGGAACAATACCTAAAACTCACACCAGACGATGGAGAGTTATTAAAGGATCCAGTCAATACAGGCGACTCGTGGGACGACTGATATACCTCACGGTTACTCGACCTGACATAGCATTTTCGGTTCGGACCCTAAGTCAATATATACAGGATCCACGGAAACCTCATTGGGATGCCGCAATTCGAGTCCTAAAGTACATCAAAGGATCAGGACAAGGATTGCTATTGCCATCTGAAAACAATCTGACTTATTGCGACTCAGACTGGGGAGGTTGTCAGACAACTCGGAGATCAGTATCTGGATATTGCATTTTTCTTGGTTCCTCTATTATCTCATGGAAGTAAAAAAACAGACAAACGTATCAAGATCATCAGCAGAAGCAGAATACCGCGCAATGACCAATACTTGTTTGGAGATAGTTTGGTTGCGATATCTGTTGCAGGATTTAAAGGTGCCATGTAACTTGTCAGCTCAACTTTTCTGTGACAATCAAGCGGCATTACATATAGCAGCAAACCCAGTATTTCATGAACGCACAAAACACATTGAGATAGACTGCCACATTGTGCGAGAAAAATTACTAGCTGGGATAATTAGTCCTTCATATGTACCGACACAGTATCAGCTCGCAGATATTTTTACGAAGGCATTGGACAAGGAACGATTTTTGACGCTACGACACAAGTTGGGGGTTCTTGATCTTCACCTTGAGGGGGAGTATTAAGGAAATAATAATTATCAAATTATATGCAATTATTGTATGCAATATTTGACGATATTGTACCCAATTATATGCAATTAATTTAATAATTATAGAATCTCATGATTAGTATCCTACCTAATTAGATTGTAATTTGGGAGAGAGAAACTCCCTATATATTTTCCTATACATGAAGTGATGTAATATACACATAAGAGAATAAGAAACATCTCTTCTTCTTACCCCATTTTTTATCATTTTCTTATAACAGCTAATACTATTAGCATGCAAAAAGAGTTAATTCAGCTACACAATAATACTATTAACATGCAGAGTAAAAATCTAGTTGCACAAAGAAAAAGATGAAGTGATCAAGCAATATCAAAAAAGAGATAGGTGATCAAGCAATATCAAGAAAGAAATGAGGGTGAAAATACAGATATGATATTTTTCGTGTAATTTGAAATAAATAATAGTGTATATGTTAGGTAGTGGGTAAGTCAATAATATTGGAAGGTTGATACTTGGATTATGTAACATTCAATTAATGTTTATATTTGTATTAATCCTAATGCCTTTGTTTTTTATGACAATTTTTTAAGAGAAAAAGTTTAAAAAAAATCATTTAATTTCTAAAAAAAAAGTTGAATGCGGTCTGGCCCGCAAACCCACGAGCCAGCCCTTATGCGGGACAGGATGGAAAGTCTAGCTTGCACTCACTTTGTGGGACGGGCCTATACGGGACGGGCTGACCGCTTTGCCATTCCTAATAACCATACCTATTTTTTTTATTTTTTTTATATATACACTTGGACATTCCACATTAATTAATTACTTTATAGATAACATTAACTTATTTATTAAGATATATACATCTGAAGATCAATTTTGTATATATATGAAAAAAAATGCAATAAAAAATATAACTTTTTAGATGGATCTTTAACTTAATTTTCTATTATAGATGTAATAGATTATTAAAAAATTAACTAAGATATTTATACGGTTTTACAACTTTTTTTTTAGAAGTAATACCAGTTATAATGTACCTTCTTGACTGAAAAAAAATCCTTATATAAATTAATATGTGTAATTGGAATATTCAGAATGTTTCTTAATTAATACTGGAGTTAGGTAATATATATAATTTGGGAGTTATATTTTGAAAAAAAAAAGTGTAATAAGTATATCTAATTTTATAATTTTAAAATAAAATAACGATTTATATAACTTTATTTTGTATAAATATTATATAACTTTTAATTTAAAAAAAAATATGTTTCTTTCCTCGCCATTTCCTCTAAAATCCCATTCCCAAACATAACCCGTTTGAAAATCCAATTGTAGAACTGTTGTTGAACTTGTGAATAAGTAATTTTAGGAAAGAAAAATAAAAATATTTTTAAATTAAGATTAATTTATATATAAAATCATTAAATAAGTTTTGATATAGTTTTTCTAAATTTTTATTTTTAATTCAAAGAAAATGCTCTTTTACATATGTTCAATTTTTATAGATAAAAAATGTATACATAACTAAGTTTTAGCTTTCAAAAGAAGTTTATTTTTACCTTTTAACTTATTTTTTTCAAAATATTTATGAATTAACTTGTTCAAATATATCCAACGAATTTGACAAATAAATTTATATCTATATCTAAGGGGAAATACTTTTGTGGTAAGCATTTCATACAAAATTTAAGGGACTTTAGTATTTTTTTTTATAGTGTCTCCACAAATTATATCATAAATCAAAGAAGAAATTGATTTAAAACCCACTCCCAATGGGATTTTCACATTCTTGTTTTAAGATTAGCACGAAACAGAAGTAGGATTATTAAAAAAATATTGAATTGAATTAAATTAGTAATGACTTAAATTGGATTTCTTTAATAAAAACTTGTTTATTTTTGAAAGATGACTAAATTATTATTTTTTTTAATTTTTATCTAAAAAATTACTTATAAATAAACTTTCTTATATTAAATTGAATTATAAATTATAAAAATATGTTTTAAAATAAATATTAATGGTTAAAAGTTTTAACAATAGTTTAAACATTTTAAAAATAATTTGATGTAGTTCAATTTTACACTTTAATTGTGTGAAAAAAATTATACCAAATTGGATAAAAAATAATTTAAATGAAATATATATATATATATATTATTTCACAGTTTCTTATACTTCATTTTAACATAAACAATCTTTGAGACCTCATATTGAATAAAATTTCTTATCTTGATATGTTTCTGTATAGCAAGATATTAAAAAATCAAACAAAATAATGAAAAGGAGAGAATAGCCATATACTCAAACTTTAAACAACAAACAAAAACTAAGTGACAAATTTAGAAAAGAAAATTGCACCAATAAGAACCATTTGGCATACATTTCAACTTCAAATAAAACTTAAAAGACTATCAAGTAAATCTAAATTAAGAAATTCAAAATCACTCCTCAACTTCAAACAAAGCTTAATATATTATCAAAGTTGGAAATCCAAAATCTTACTCTTTAGAGACATTAACATTCTCAACTAACTTACATATGAGTTTGTACATAAATAAAAATATTTTAGACAAAAAACACAAAATAAAGTGTTGACTACAAGTGTATAAAGTCAAAAATTTGTTCAATATTAAACTCATTAGGAACAATTCTAAAATCTCAAGTATAATATTCACTAAATATCAAAATATGTGCAAAATTTGTTTGAGAGATTGTTGGTATCATGAATTTATGTAAGAAATTAAATAAAAACAAAGTACACGATTTAGATTATTCAATTGAAAAAATTGGGATTGAGGTTAATCTTTCTCACTCATCTTTATTTTCAATGAACAAAAATATACAACATTCTAATTTGATTGACATTGATGCACATATAAAAATCATTCATATAAATTCCACACATACAAAATTATTAAGATTGTTTAAAACTTTTTTACCATTACGAATAGATGTTATAAAACAATTAATGTTTCAAATATATTCCTAACATTAAAATATGTTAAGCATTAAAAAGTACTTTCCATTCAAACCTAATGATAAAAACATAAATAAATATTCAAACTTTAAGAATAAAATGGTCATACTAATCTCAATCAAGAATATAGTATTATGAATAAATATCACCTTAATACATTAAGAGTTTGAACATATTACTCTCAATCCCAAGGGAAAACTTAGCCACTCATATTGGTCATTACAAGCATGGAAATCAAAAAAAGAAGATGCAAGGTATTTCTCCTTAACGGCTGCATCCTCTAGGGTTTTGTCTCGCGCCTTCTATTTAACCTAATTTGATGTAGATTAAGTGACATATTGCTTAAGCAAGATATTACGTGTTTAAGAGTTTCACAAGAAAAAGTTCAACTTCACTTAAGTGAACTCACTTACACGAGTCTGAGCGAGTCTTGGACGAGTTTGCTCTAGAGAACAAGTTGGTCTCTGGAGCGATCTTTCTTGGTCGAGTTTTCAGTGCTCAAACTTTGTCATTTCATTTTGTCTTTAACTTGTACATTCCTCCTTTAGCCATTTATCTCCATCTTTTCATAGATTCCTAAAATTAACTCAAACTTGAAAATAAATTGTTATTGGTTATCAGAATGATGATGATATACCAAAATATATCAAACATGTAGTGTTCGATGTGCCTCACTCGTGTCAAACATTTTGAGGAAGTCAATGTATCCCCTCGTGTGGACTTTTGGCCCCGCAAATTTGAGTAACGAATTCGAGTATGAGTGTTTGTACAAAGAGGAAATATCCCCTGCGGATGAGTGCTTCGAGCTGATTCATTACTACTCGGTTATGGTTATAGCATTGAATATATTGTAACGAGTAATGAATGTATTTATTCTTTACTCCGAGTATGCACAATTATTTTCCAACTCTATTCTTCCGTGGACAGTGAGTTTGCTTGCCGAACGGGCAGGGAGCTACTTCCTTACACCTCTATTACCCAATTTACCACAAAGTCGTAACGGGTTAAATCACAATTGTGCACTAAAAAGGTATGGGATGAATTAATTTTGTAATAGGCAAGGGATATTTGAGTCTGCTTGGGCAAATAAATGCTCGGTAAAATTATGATACATGTACATTCTCAGCAATACTAAAACAGATCAGTGGCAAAAAAGAAAAAACCAAAAAAACAAAACAAAAAGCCAATCAAAAACAGATTGGAGAAAATAATATACATTGATACAAGTGAATGATGAGTGACATGCCCAAATTAATGTTGCAACTTGTATGGAACTGAGAACTCCGTCATTGTAGTGTATGTCACAGCAAAGCCGAACGAACGGTGGAACTAGAATGTGATCTCACAAGGTGCATGAAACGTTCTCCCTCGACATATAGGTTCCAGGTTTTCACCAGCATACGAACAGAGTGGTGACACTTCAACACCTGAAAGAGGGGCAATGACATTTCATGAAAGGAAAAAGAAGAGTTAAGTAAAACAATAATCTTTGCAACGAAAAATACTCTCTCAATCTATCTCTTTCTGTCGAAGATTCTGTGTGTGAGGACAATAGTCCAGCCACGATTATATTTATTCTCTCCTAGGATATGGAGTAATAACTTACCGGTTGCATACAAGGGCACTGAATGTGTTAAGAAGCCACCTGCAGCAACTACCCATCGAGTATGGAGTCGAAGAACAAGCAGTTTTGCACTGTCTGGAGTGTCAACATTGGATCCATTTGCATTTTTCACAGGTGCAAATTCTTCCTCCCGTAATACCTGAGCAGGATGCATAAAATATGCAATAATAAGAGTAGCATCCTAAACAAACATCACGTCAAGAAAGAAATTAACCATTTTAAGTAAAAATTAGAATTATCGTCACCTCAAAAAGGGCAGTTGTAGGAGCATATGGAAACGCATCAAATATAAACTGTTCAAGTTTTAATCCCATAGTATATCCATGAATGGAAGGTATTTTCTTCTCTGCGAGATGATAACTGCGCATAAAATCAATGCACGATCAACGTATGTAAAACTCCTAAAAGATGGCGGATTATATGATCAAACAATTCAAAAGGTATATCTACCACTTTTTTACTTCATCTAGATTCGTTAAATATCAACTACTGATAAATCAGGCATCAGAAGAAGAGTGTGATTAATCTTCTTGAGTAATACATGTAAACTGAGTATTGAAATAGTCTTTTTAACTCGAATATGAGATTATATGAATATGACCTTAAGGCTACAAGGTTGCATGCCTTGCAATTAATAATTCTCGCATTTGGATTTGAAAACAGTGAGAAGGAGGACAAATAATGGGGGCAGGGAAGTTGGAATGAAGAGGGCAACATACATGCTGTCTTTTTCAAGGCCATTTGCTACTTGGTTTAGAAAATCCAGAGTGAACATGTGTAAGCATACCTGAAATCACAAGATTGATCAGAAACCTTGAAGATTTAAAAATCAGCCAGTAAAAATAACAATCAAATTCTAAAGTACGAATATTTTCATGATCTATACATGACTAGATGAATACTCATGCTTATCCCTTTAGTGGGTTTAGAAAAATAGATTAATGACACCATTGCGTCATTGTCATGTGACCTTTATGAATTTCTCGTGGTTAATGAAATTGAGTTATGAATCATATTAGCAAAAGCCACTGTAATGGCAACCAGATGGAAGTATAGAAAAGAAAGCATTGGTACAAAATATTAAGAAACAAAACAACAAGGCAATTCTCATCACAGAAAGAGATTAGGAATTTTTTACGTTTGATATGATCATATATTCTCTCTTAGAAATTTTCATTGGTCTCTAACGGTGTATTCCCATTTGCTAAAAGAGAATATATGATCATATCAAAGCCCAAAAGCTCCTGTCTCCTGTCAGATCCAGCAAGCTAAGATCAACAGTTGATACATTTGGTTTCCACTTATTTAGGATGTGTAAGTAACATGACCAGGGAGTATTTTAGCAATTAACAATTTAGAGGTAGGGAATTAGCAGAAACAGTAGAAGAGGGTATAGAAGACTGGGCATTCTGAAATTACCATTTGGGATCTGAGCATTAGCTTTGTTGGACAAAAGGAAAAATTTTGGACGGAGAATTCTCTCCCTTTTTCTTAGTTCTTCAATAAACATTACGAGAGTAGTGTTATCCTCATCCTTTCTTTTATCTGTCTTCTCATCTTTTTTTCGGTAAAATAAACCCTTTTCTAGGTTCCTAACACGTAGTAGGGTGTTAACACTTCAACCCTAGCTTTCCATTCTAGAAGATCATAGGCAAAATTCAAGGGCACTGATCCTCAAAGTTTAAGGCAAATTGAATGCAGAAAGCAAAAGCCATGAAATTATAAAGAGGAAAAATAGACTAACATTACTCCAACAAAAACGAAGACGGCCAGTTGCTTGATTGACTGCAGAAGCTAGTGACGACTCCAATTCACTGTATTCAACTACGGTAAGAGGACCACCTTTACCTCGTCGAACAAACACACCAACCTTTTCTTGTGGATATGCCTGTATATAATGACAATTTAATAACCATAAAATATGCGAAGAATAAACTTAATTGAATAAATGATTTTGAATGGTAAAAAAACTACTTTCATCCATGCAATTTTCATCAATAACTGAATCGGAATATTACCAACATCACAAGATACAGAACTCCAAACATATTAGAATTCAACTAGGTATATGTATGTTGAATGCATGCTTCCGTTGTTTTCCTAGGCTAGCATGTCTTAAACAAATATATTTTTCTTCTGTTCCCCGTGAGGTGTATAGCAACAGAACCATGCAGATAGAAGATAGAAAATGATCAATAAGTAATAGATACTGACCATGTTTTAAGTTCAATTCAAGACAATAAACTATTAAGACAGGAAGATCTGGAATTCAACCTGCCTAAATAATTTGGGTCCTAGAGTGCCAGTTTATTCTATCAGTGTTATGTTTTCAAAGATCACTGTATTGGGATAATAAAGTGGGTTCAAATTATAATCCGGCGAAATAAGAACATAATTATCAGTTTATTTGGTAGAAAAAGGAGTAACAAAAATACTCCAGTGTATTGTTACTGTCATATATTCTTTCTGCAGATTCATTGAAGGACCTGAAGCATTGCATTTTAATCAAGTTATGTGGCATGATGGCGAGGATGAATATGGCCACAAAATTCCATATAAGGTGTGGGAAATCCTCTCCCCTTATCTATGTTTAGGGACCGGGTTCAGTTTGGTTCAAAGTTTATCTAGTCTTAATACGGGTTACTTGCATACGTTTAATTCAGTCCTGCAAACTTTATACTCCATATGTTCAATCTTAGGCATGAAGAATACACGCTAAGGTGTCCAACATTAGCTACGAAAATGGCCAGAGCCCAAAGCCCCATCATTGTAAGGCTTTGGCAATCCACCCTCCCAGGCTTTGGCAATCAACCATTATCATAATACAATCTAACTGAGATGTAGGAAATGGAAACCGTGAATGTAACAACGGCAATAGATTCAAATAAAGGACTAAACAACGGAGCATCCTGTAAAAAACTTATGAATAGTGATTATCAACAACCTACTAGTTTCATATCATCCATCTAAGCAGTCATAACTAATCTACAACGGACAACAAAGCATTAGATCTTCCCCATTTGTTTAAGAACAAACTCCTTAAATACAATATTCATAATTTCAGTGAAAAGGCAAATCCACACAGCTAGGTTTCATTCTTTGACAGATGGGAAATATAAGCAGTAAATAACGTGACCTCTCAAATTCAGAGAGTATTCCACAGATTATCTCAATAGGAATTACTTCATTGATCTGTTACCTTGCGGACAACTTTTGCAGCAGACGCAACACCTTTATCAATGAAGTAGCCTAAAAAAGTTGGATCAGCAACACGAACCTGTTTCACAAGTCCTTATCAAAATGTCTTTAAATGAGAAGTGATAACTGACCAAGAAAACCGATTAAGGAAAGAGACAACATATGTACAAAAAATTAATTACCAGTGCATTATCAACTCCATAGCAATCAATATACTTAATTCCTCTTGAGGCCATGTCCTCCAATAATTTGGTAGATTTCAGAGCTGAACAGAAAAAAAAAGTATTCCAATATTTTCAATTTTGACCACCAATATGCAAAAAAAGAAAACCAGTCTATGTAAGCATTACAGACTGGAATATGAAAAAATAACTCGTGTAGATAAACCTGCTAGGTACCTGAATACACTCCGCCATTCCCATCAGGAGCCTTTGCTACCTGGCTTTAAAAGTTTCAAATATTAACCACCAGACAGTGCAAAAAAAGGATCATAAACCAAAGGTACTATAGTTAAAACTTAGCTAGATGACTAAAACAAAACCAAAAATTGTGAATAAAGAATCATGTTTTCAACTACTCATTCCCTAATTAGATAACTTTAAATTTCACAGGCCCTAAAAGAATTGAAGAGGGGGCCTCTTTTAAAGTTTAGTGTCCAATTATTTTGGTTACTTAAATGTCTTAATCATTGCCATATGCCCAAATTTAAAAGTGCCATGTCATAAGGATTAAGGAACCATGAATACTCTATAATCATTTCAACATATTGGTTGGTAAATCTTTCTTTCCTACTAGCAATCCTCAATTTTAAGTAGTCCCGGTTGTTTAAAACCAAATATGTACACAATCCAGCCCAAAATGAAAACCCTCCAACCTTTTTCACATAAATGTGTTCTTATTTCTCGTGAGTAGTGTGAAAAGATGGCAATCAATAGCAATGTTAAATTGTAAAAAACATGAAGGAGGAGCAGAAGAAAATTAGACACATTTGTTTATTGTTAATTAATTCCCAGAAAATTATTTGCAAAGTATTTAAAACATTATTGCTGATAAAAAAAAAGTATTTAAAAAAAATCTTTAGGTGGACTTGCTTGGAAGATAAAGACTCAACCAGGGTGATACCTAAAACAGTAATGAATTTCATTATTACTATCACCTACCTAACCAACCAACCACAAGCTTTTCCGTTAAGAATAATTTGTGGGGTGTTCTCTTATTTTCAGAAGCTCTTTATGGTGTGTACTTTTACAGGACACTTCATCTTGAACTAGGCACACACTGATGAGCAGAAGCAGCCAAATTCCAATTTTGAAATACTTAAAGAGATGCACACAGTTACTCCAATTTATGGCATAATAACACGATCAAATAAATAAATTATTTATCAGCAATAATAGGTTGAATGGTAAGTTCTTGCTACCCTCATTTTTCTATGTTTTAGTCAACATCCATAGAAGAAAGCAAAAATTAGAAGAAAATGTATTTAAAGCTCAGTAAAAGAATGAGAGCACACCCTGTATGGAGTCTCCATAATAAATCTGCCATCCTTAGAAACACAAGGGATTGTTCCTTGTTGGAAAAAGGTAACCTATACCATGGAGGTGAGTTCATATAATAAGTAAACGATGGTAAAGCAAGTACTCTAATATAGTATCAGAAAATGGTTTAGACATCTTACCTGTTCAGCCTCGAGACCGAAATATTTATGACTTTCAAAGAATTTGCGTGTTGCCTCATCAGTGAATGGACTAGTCATTATGTACCAGTGTATTTGCACTGAAGAAGCTGAATCTGCAATGCAAAAACTGGTGAGAATATAACAGAAGAATGCATGAAAAAACTGAAGCAAGACAAGTGGGAACTTACTCTCATTTGTAGCTTGAGCAGCTAGTCTTTGGCCACACAGAATCCTCTCAGCCTGAAGTTGAAAAAGTGATTTTCCAGATGGAAGTCCAATATCTAAAACAATTGTTAGAAGTATGATTTAATTGTGTTAGAGATATGATTTAAATTAAATAGAGAGATATGATATGGTTGATAGGGAAATATCTCACCAAATATTGTCCATTATTAAATATTAATTTGGTTCTTTATTATTGTATTTCTTCTTCATTGTAAATAATAATACTAATGTGTGAATACAAAAAACAATTACAATCCTTTCAATATAGTATCAAAGTGCTATTATATTAGATGACCTGTGTTGCCACTAATTCACTGTTAGGCCATGACTTTTTTTTCTAGATGCATTGGCCTGAACTTGGTCAAGTAAACAATATCCAATCCACTGTAATAACTTTTACTCTCTAGTAGCCCCCATGCCTCGGTGATTTTTTTTTTTTCACCGGAAGCTGTCCCACTCTCCGAGCCTCTACGCTCTCTAGGCATTTGTTTTCTCTTTGGCAGCCACGCCCTTTGTGTTCTACGAGCATTTTTGCTCCTCGGCAGCAGCTGCCGTCCTCTCCAAGCATTTTTGTTCCATGACAGTAGCCGTGTCCTTTGAGCATCTTTACTTCCCGGCAGCCACTGAGCTCACCAAACATATTTTTCTATTCGGAGGCCGTTGTGCTCTCAAGGCATTTTTCACTCCTTGGCAACCGTTACAGTTTCCAAGCCTTTCTTTTTGGCCGCTAGCATGCCCTCCGGCATATATTGATTTATATGATGCATATGGTCAATTTATCATTGTAATTATTTACTGTATCAACTCCAGCAACTAATGGACTGACATGACTTTCTTATGGGATTTTCTGTTAATAACATCTGTATCAAACTTGTCTCATACATATGCTCCAACTTTAACTTAAAGGAGTGTTAGAAATATGATTTGAATATTACATTAGATATGATATGATTTGATAAAGAAATATCTTACCAAATATTTCTTATTATTAATTTTATTCTTTATTATTGTATCTCTTCATTATAAATAAGAATACTAATTAATACACAATTACGAGCAATTCTTTCAATAATAATAAGACAAATTTTCACGATTACCCTCAAAGTTCCTTCAAATGACAAAATTACCACAAGGTGTAACTTACTTTGAGATAAATAAAAAAGTAAATGACAAAAATAAATGTAGAAAGGCTTATAAAAATTTCACAGAAACGCAGACTTTGACGAAATTTAGGAGTAATACTATGAATAACTCAAGAGAAAAGGGAATGGGAATTCAAGCAGATAGGAAATGCACTTAGTATTCATATCTACACCCAGTAAAAATCTTAGTGATCCCAGAATCAGAAATTATTAGCTACCTTTTACTTCTACATGCAAATGTCAACTTGGTTGTATGCCATCCAAGGTCAACAACAACCACCTTTCTGCTTTCTATAGCGAGTATATTTTGCTTTCTTTCTAACCAGACCAGAAGGATTTTAACTAAAGAATCTATATATAAATAGAAGCAACCTGGTTTTCATTTCCACCAAAGAAAATTGTAATCTTCCTAAAACTTGTTTGCCTGAAATAAGCATCTTCTATTGGTTCTAATTACTAATTATAATAATCTTACCATGAAATAAGTACGTCAATACATAGTGTGTAAATTATAAACATCATTAAAATCCACGAAAAATGAAAAATGAAAAATGAACTGAATGAAAAAAAATACATAATAAAAAAAAATAAAACAGAGAACAAATGAGTATCTCAACCAAATGATGAATACAATGTGTAGTGATAACTATATCATACCCTGCTAACTGTTTAAACAAACAATAATGATTTTTAACATTATGTGGAATTTTATAAATTTCCCAGTTACATAAGAAATAGAAAAGGAACATAAAAAGGAGGGGAACAGGGGAAGTTGTTATGAGAAGGGTGAGAGATAGACTGGGGGGAGTTGGAAAATTTATAGAGGGATGAGAAGAGAGATAAGGGGCGAGAGAGAATATATATATTGGGGAAATTTCAGTCTCTGTAGCTTGGACTGCGCTATAGAAATTGAGAGCTATCTTATATTTCTTCTCATTTTTCTACTTGTATTCCCTACTATTATCCAAAAGATATCTACTGTTTGTGCGGAATCTCTTTTAGATGCATAAAAGAAGCATTTCAGAAATATTATGCCCGTGTTTCTAAAAAACTGGTCCAATATGTCAACTTAAGAAACTTTAGCTTCAATAGTAAGCTTTCAGTATCAAGTGAGAATACTCACTGAAACATCCTTTTGGATCTGAACTTCCAAGTCGAGTACCCTGCATTTAAAGTTTTGGGACATTCTTAAGTCAGCCAAACAGATAGTCAACTAGAAACATAACATAACAGTTAAGGATGAAGGTTGGATGCTACGTAAAAAATGGTCCAGGTGCACCAGTTCCACTAAGAATGTAATAGTGATACATAACTAATATTCTGATACTGAAGACAGTAAGCATCAAAATAAATCAAGGCAAAAAGATTTTTTCCTCCAGCTGCTTTTTGTAAAAGATTTGTTTTATGCATCATATATCATTTGTAAGCAGTAACATATTTCATGATACAACTAAATGTTTATAATCAAATTTAATCCAGATTTACTGTAGGTGCTCGTGATTCACAGAAAAAGTCCAGTGTAAAAATTACTAAGAAGAATTTGATTGGATTATGGAGAAAAGCATAAGACAATTCATCAGTCTAACATTTCCTGACTACATGCTGCAAGAAGTACTGAGAAAAAAAAATCCATAATATCCAAAATTTAAGATGGACTAAGAATTGGATCAGCCTTAACTTCTAATACAAATGCATAATCATCTGCAAAATTAGTCACATTTTTATTTTAACAGCTAAATATAACACTTAGTTCATGATACTACACTTAGTCTCATGATTTTCCTTTGCCAAAGGGAGACTTCTTAATATATCGAGTAAAGAAATGTCGAAAAAAAAGGCAAAAGACATCTATCTATATTTGCAAGTACAAGTGTGTTTTCAAGCCTTCAAATTATATGATCTGTTGTATATTAATAAAGAAATAAAATTCCTTCAACACATTCTTTTTAAGGCATTCTTATTGAATTTATTTCATGTAAATATCATTAAAAAAATCACTCTTTTTTCTGGAACTCACGCAGAATTCATCAAAAAATAGTGTGTTGAAAATAATGGTTCTAGTACTTCTTAAAATAAACATACACATCCCGATGGGGACAAGATGGTATTATCTTAACTAGTGAGTATCTCAGACACTATAGCAGTAAACTAAAACAAAATAATAACTGGCAGAAAAGCTAGGCACTGTAGTTGTCAATCTGTACTCTTTGGTAAAATGAGAAGAATGAGAGCAATTAATACCCTACTTAAATTATAAATACCACAACTTTAAAAAAGGAAATAAAAATTGGAGTGTACCATTATAGTGTATGAGTAACACAGTTAATGGGTAAAAAACATGTATACTAAAAATTGTTTGTCTTTAATTTTTTTACATTATAATAGATGGTAATTAAAAATTGATTTAATTAATAAATTTATTCTAATGATAATAGAAAATTAAAAAATAAGTATAAATATTTATAAATTTTAATTTTAAAATCAGAATATATTATATTTTAATGACAACTTATAAATACTTTGTTATATTTAATGCTGATTGCAAAAATAAATATTTACTAAAGAAATTTATTATGAGACAAGGTTTTATGAAAAAGATTGAAAAAACGTGAATAATTCTCAAGAGGCATGTTACCACATAAAAAAAAAGATACATGACTTCATGAAAAAGAGACTGTGATATCACTTTATAACAATAAGAATGAGTTATCAAATTTAATACATAGGCATAGATAAATAATAACAATATCGATGATAGGACTCGCGAAAGACTAAGAATTAACAATAATAAGAGGAGCATTTAGAAATTCCATTAACAATTTCAGCGGAGACCACAACACAGATAAACATATTGAAAAAAAATGAGGAATTAATTTTTCTTTTAAAAACAGGAAAAACATTACAGATTACTTTGTTTTAATAAGCGGGAACTAAAATCATGTTAGGTATCATGTTTTAGTGTTGATACTATTTATTCATATGTACTCCTTTGCTTTTTGGTGGAATCCGATGAGAGAAACACGAGGGCAACCCCATAACATAAAGCAACTTTATTGCACTTAATGATTACAATAAAACAGGTTAAAGCCACTGCTTTTTATGCCCCTAAGAAATCAATTACCAATTATTTTAAGTGAAAAACAAAAGAGATTATCATAGTTGTAGCATACCATAACACACCGGAGCAGATTACTAAAGTTAAAAAGAATAAATAAAAGAGCATCCGCTCTTACACAATCACACCTTTGCAGCTAATGATGTTACTTTTTAGGGACAATCAAAAGGAATGACCCAGTTCTACTTTGTCTCTAACAGAGAAGGTTCCCAAAAAGGGTAGGCATAATAACAAAATAATGCTGATAGAAATACAGAGATAGGAGGTAGTATTATTTTTTAGTGATTATCTATAGTATCCGGTCATCATCAATAATGCACTCAGTGTAATAAAGTTAGCATAAAACATAAATAGAACACACCACCGCATGTATTGAAAGATTCTAAATATGCACATAACTAGCACCAACTTGAATCAAACTATACTAAAATACCACATCATTATTATCATTCACTATATTCCCATCACTAAAAAAATTAACAAAAAATAATCTGCACATGTTCATCCAAAACAGATTCAAATATACCTGGCCACCGGATAAAGGTAACACAGCTAACTTATCATTCACTATCTTGCCATCACTAAAAAAATTAACAAAAATAATCTGCACATGTTCATTCAAAACAGATTCAAATATACCTGGCCACCGGATAAAAGTAACACAGCTAACTTGCCATCTGAAATAGCTTTCAATCCCATTTTCCACCATCTTTCACGATCCTCCGAACTTCTCTCTTCTATAGTAGATACACTACTCTCCGGCACAGGTTCAATAGCCGCGGACGGCAGTCCTAGTAAGCAATCACAGTTAGCCACACGAGGAAAAAAGCAATCACAGTTAGCCACACGAGGAAAAAAGCAATCACAGTTAGCCACACGAGGAAAAAAGCAATCACTAACTAACAACCATGCATACGAAGAGAAGAATCGTTTGGATTAATTAACAAACACGCAATCACTAATTAACATCGAAACCTTGAGATCGCAGCGAGCATCGAATAATCCTGTCAATTCGCGAAAGATCTAAACTCTGCAACACGGAACACAGTAATCAAACAAAACAAAAAATAAAATGGTCTGGAAACAAGAAATGCAGTAAATCGAGTCGCGAATCTAAAGCTCAGAATTGTAATCGGCGGCGAAGAGAGGGAATTGGATCGACAGGAAAGTAAATTACCTCAATGTCCTTGACGAGAAAATCGCGTTCCTCGGGGGAGAGCTCATACCAGAGGGCGAAAGCGTCTTCCTGACCGAAGTCTTTGAGTCTCTCGAGGAGAGCTTGCGGCGGCGGAGAAACGACGCCGTTGCCTTCGAATCCCACCGACGATGGTTCCCTCATTTCTCAATCTCTCCCAAACTATATTTCTCTCTCTCTTGGATTTCGATTCAGATCTCAAATTGTGAAGAGAGTGAGTGAGTGAGGTGGAGTGTTGGTGTTATGTATAGTTGGTTTGTTATGGAGACAGGGGAACAGTGGCGAGGAAGACAAGAATCAAATCGGTAACCACCCTCCTTCAGTCACTCTCATAAATTACCTAAATACCCATCTCTCTTTCACATCTGGATTATGCTGCCGTCATTATCAAATTCCCTTTAGTAATTTCACCCAACCATCAAATAAAATAAATAAAAAGTTGGACAAATTTGTTTCCTTCAAATTATTTGTCATTACATCTAATAAAAATTTAATTATCTTATCCCATCTCAATCATTGGTATAATAAGTTAATTTTATTTTACATGTTGAATAATTGTTATTATGCACAAAACTTTCTGAATCTTGCCATTTTATTAACTTTGACAGATGTTTGTTGTTCTGATATTCATGAAGACCAATAGTACCTATCTTGCATACTCTTTTTTGGGGTGTTTTATAATAAATTCTCGTAACTACCAAATAATGATTTCATTCAGTTGGTTGAAGTGAAGAAGAGAGTAAAAAAACATTAAAATTGAAGTACCCACCACACCACACCACACCATGCACTAACCAGAAGGACACATTGTATAAGATTGTTTGGGATGATAATTTTTGTTTAAGCAAGCACATTGCAATAATTTAATTTTGACAGATTACCATAAAAGCACACCCAACCGACCCTAGCTTCGAGTTAGGCAAAAGCATATGTCAAATTTATATATACGGATATGCTCTTGATTCTATCCATATTATAAGCATATCTTGTAATGCCATGGCCCGCTCATGTGAAATTCCGATTACCCCCCTCCACCCTCATTCTCCCATCATTGCACACTTTCGTATTTTGTTATGTACGCACACACGTAAGATGCTCGTGTCTGCTAAATCAAAATTCTCATGTTTCAAAATAAACAATTTTTGCAAGCAATTCATACATAAGCCAAAATCACACATAGTGCATATTTACATAGCAACCAAAACAATCGTATTTACATGTATAGTTAAGTATATGCAGAGAGTTTAGTTAAACTACGTTTTGAAAACCTGTTCCACCATTTCTCTAAAAGTACGTTTAATGCAAGGGTAAAAAGGGTACTACCTTTATGTACGCGCAAGTTGAAATCCAGGGAAGGGATTTAAGAAATAAACCTGTGTGGGCTCTGTGAAATAAAGCATTTTAAAAGTTATTCTTTTCAATCCAATCCATGTAACTACTAGAATTAGCAGTTTTAGTCCAATGGGTTTACCATACCACTCAATTATTATGCTATTTTAATGAATATATAATTTAATATTTTATTAGATTTAAAACTTGGGTGATTCTTTTAGTAAAGACCATGAACATTCTTTATTGAAAATGATATAACTATCATAAGTGATAATTTTTTTTTTCAAATAACTCAACTGCTTTAACTATTCTCTCTTTGACTTAATTACCTCTTTTTGTCATGTTACTTGTTTATTTTATTGAATTTTGGTCTTCTATTAATAAAAAATTCAATTAAGTTTGAACAAAAAATAACAATTTAACCATTTAAAATTTTCAATGAAGTCTTTTAATTTTTAAAAATATTGTTCCTTTGTTGGTAGAAAATGGTACAGTTTTTATAAACTGTCAATATGCATCTATTATAAATTATATTATTATATACAAATTAAAGCCATCAATATTTTTTATTAACGATTTATTACTGAGTAATTGGTTGAACAGTGTTCTCATTGTTGTATTTTAATTTAATAATTTGATTAAAACTTTTACTAATGGTAGAACCAAAATGAATAAACAAACAATGAGATGAAAATTTAATTAAATCCATATATTACATTTTTATATATAATATTACAAATTAATGAGTATATGAAAGATACAATTTAAATCAATTAAAAAACGTTTTTTTTTTTAGTTTTTAAGTTTGATTTTTCCTTTTTAAAAGATTTATATTTTAAACAAGAAAATGTAAAATGTATGGAGTAATTGATGTTTTTTATTTTAAGTCTACACTGTCGCTAACCTTTTTCACTTTTTGGAAACACCCACACATCTGGCATCACTAATGTGTCAGCTTCACTACTGTTTATCTCTCCTCACGCAGCAACCAACTTTACAGTCACCGGTCCCATTACCCTTCATTGTTCATCAATCCTCTTGCGCTAACCCATTCATGTGTATCACTTGCATTGATCTCCATTGAAACCTCAAAGGCGAGGCTGAGTAATTAGCAACCATTCTCCAAGAATTCCACCCAAAACAAGCATGACAGATTTTAAATTTCATCTTCAAACGCTTATTTTCCTTTTTCTTGAAAACTTTCCAACGAATATTTTCATAATACTGTATTTATAACAGTATAGGAAACATAAACAGGCACTAAATTGTTTACCTTAAAGTTTATACTATTCAAGGAATAAATAATAAGCCTTTTCAAGCCATATTAAAGAGTTGGCATTTCCATGCTTCCAAGTTCATATTTGCTGCAAAACAAACTCAGATTGTGACATACGAGGCATCTGTTTGCCATACTTTCCTTATTATCCTGATATTCACTAAATTTTGGGGTACTTTTCGATCAACTATGCATTGAAATCATATCACCTCTGACAAGTTAATCTAGAAGAATTAATTATCAAACAAGTTTAAACGAAGATCTATGTTATTAATAGAAAATAAGAAAAGTATATGGCAGGAAAAGACAATAGCAGCTGAAAAAAAGAGCAGAAATCTGCTACAAAGGGAATCAGAGGATTTCCAATCATGTACTAACTTCATCAGATGACGAAGGAAATATAGCACATTGAGGAGAAGGTCCCATATAACGAGCCGACCAGAAAGTAAACAAGCTTAATGGGAATCACAAGGATGATGCTTTCTCATTGAGTGCTTCTTTAACTGCTCTCAGGAGCGATGGCATCAATTTCTGGTTTGTAACAATAATACCAGTATCAACATCGAGAAACTTTCCTTTCGAAAAGTCCAAAGGATTCCCCGCAGCATCCGTGACGATACCTCCAGCTTCTACAAAAGTCCAAATGCATTTATAGAAGATTAGAAGTAGAAGGCACATTCAATGATCTAACGAATGAAGGAATCTAAATATTAGTTCACTGTCAATGAAAGTCACAATTAACGGTATGCTCCAATCTTATGGGTACATAAGTCATTCAAAAAAACAAGAGTTCGGCATATATAGCTCATCCATAAGAGGATAATGTCATCACTATAATGAGGACTTGTGTTGTGTGGGCAAGAATATTATATCCACAGAGAGTATTCAAAACCGCACTCCTCTCAACAAGCAAATCTTTGGCAATCTTGTAGTACCTACTCCCTTGCAACTATTTTTTCTTATTTTGCAGTTTTTTTTTTCTTGTTTACATTATATTTAAGAAACATCTAGTATCTTCCATTGAATGGAAATAACAATGAGTCCATACAACATTTCAATCCCCCCTCCCCCCAGACCTTCCTCGAGCAACAAAAAGATAGTAGTGCATTCAAATTATCTTTCCTACCATTAAAAGACCAAAGAAAGATCCATGCTAAATAACATGATAAAGGCAAGTCAAACATAAACAGATTGAAATATAATTATTCACCGGCACTTTAAAATATGTGAAGAAACATCGTACAACAGAGTTTATTATACAGTCCACACCAAATAGAATATCGTAAGATGCATCTACTGTCATACTGAGTTGACTATTCAACTGGAGCAATTTAAAAGGGTTTAATTTGAGCTGGACACTACAGTAATTTTGGAGAAAATGACATGTTTTAAGATTTGTACTTCATCTTCTCTTGTGAAGAATTTTGGGTGCCCTCGCTTTGGAAAATGAATAACTAATTCCCTACCTAAAATCCAACTCTTCTAAGAAGAGCGGTCAAAATCTCTCTTGAGATTTCATCATGAAAAAGTACTCAAAGTCCACTAATATCGTTTTACTAGTGTGCCATTCCAGAGTTAAAATTTGAAATTCTACGGTAAGAATTGAGTATGTATCATGTATGAATTCCATGTACCTTACATGATATTCACATCACAAATATCTATCACTTCCCTAACTCCAAATCAAATTAAACCATAACCCCTAAAATACTTATCTTTAGCTTTATTCAACTATAATTGAATTTCACAATGAAGTAAACTTAATCCTTGCCATCAAAATTTATGTTCTATTAACTTCACATTTCAGCCCAGCACTATTTTTTCCTTGAAAGCCTTCACTATTTCCCTTCAGATGTTAAAATTCATTACCACAAATAACAATTTGCTAAATAATGGAAATAGCTTAGAACTTATGAAAGAAGGTTAGTTTTAACTTCGCATTTAGAGTTCCTTGACATCACGCTCCAGATGCATCATGCAAAAAGTAGTAATAATCACACAAAAAAAGGTTTAGAAAAGTTGCCAAGCTCCTTAAATTTGTTAAAAAGTATAAACTTTATCTACAATAAGGAAAGTATAGGAATTATACATCAACTAGAGATATGGTCAAATTATATTACATAAGTAAATACAAACTTCATCTTATAAATTGGTTTTGTAAAGTTGAGTCAGATTTAAAGTTCACTTTCTAAAATAGTATTAGAACCTATCCCAACATGGTTTGTTATGTTTATCATATCACCAACAATCGGATCACTCACAAATATCTAGTCTCATACTCGAGATGTCAAATCCTCGGCATAAGAGGGTGTATTGGAGATCTCATATCAAATGAAGATATGACCAAATTATAATATATAAATGGATGTAAACTCCATCTTATAAGCCAATTTTATGAGGTTAAATTAAATTTATAAGTCCCCTTTATAAGAGAAAACATTAAAAATTCCAGAAACTTATTCTATATTCTATATGTATTTGAAGAGAGTCCAGATCCAAGTAAACCTTTGACTAGGACATGGACTTGATAAACATACACATCGAGGCAAGTGTTATTTATGACCAATTCTGGACAGTTATGTTATGACACTCATTTTAAGCAGAGCATGTTTATGAAGAAAAGATTGGTCAAATTGTTCACGAAAATAAATAATTAAGAACAGAAAGGAAAAAATAATACCAGTCACAACAATGCTTCCAGCAGCATGATCCCATATTTTTTCACGGTATCCTTTGTGAGGGAAACGCAAATATATAGCCCCATCTCCTCTTGACAGAGCTCCATATTTTGCTTGGCTATCAATTCTGACTGGTGGTGCTTTGACACCAAGTTTCTGTTCATTAAGTAATGTTCAAGAATCGTGTGTAATTAAATCTAACAGAGCTAAGAGAAAAAACTAAAAAACAATGAAAAAGACAAATGTGTTAATTATAGAAATAACATTACTTCTGCAATGGAGCCAGATAAGTCATGCGAGGAGTGCGCTGCTTCAAAAGATTCAAAAAGTGATGCTTGCTCTGGATTATCAATATCCCAGACATGAACCTGGACGATCATTTGGACATGGCACAACTGTCAAATGACATTACCAAAAGTGACAAGTAAGAAAACATTTTGTAAGCACCAACCCTAGTTTGTGTAGAACCACCCAATGCTTGCATATATGTTCCATCACCAACTTTAGCAAAGAAGAGACAACCAACTTCATTTGAAGAATGCTGCTGATTAGAACCAATGGATGCCAGTGGAAGATTTGGACAAGCCAAAACACCCAATACAACTTTTCCTTCATGTAGCAAACCTAATGCAATAGCATATTGATCTCCTCTTACAAACCTATTATGTCATCTCACAAGCATGAGCTACTCAATGACAAATGATCTCCATAATAGCATAGTGACCATGCAAGTGAAACAAATGGTATAAAAATATAGACAGTAAAATAGGAAACAATGAGGAAAAATAATTATTTAATCAAATGTTTGATTATTTTGACAAGTAAAGAAAAAAAAAACACTAATATACTAGTAATTTATATTATCAAATGTTTATGAGTAAAAAAATAGATTTAAAGTCTTCATTTAGTATGAGCAGATATTCCAATTTTCATAACACTGAAGTCTTCTAGAGAAATTAAGGACCTTTGCTAGAAGAAAAAGGTTTTCTAGTATCATTTTATGTTTCCTGATTTTAAAAGTTGATACAAGAAACAGTGACAAAAGAAAATGAAAGTAGAAAATAATAAGTTGTTTTTCTGTAAACTGTACAAACTTTTGAAAATGGGAAGTAAAATGAAAACAAGGTGACCTTTTTTTTATTAAAAGTGAAATATAAAATGAAACAGAAAACATTTTTTCAAATTAAATGGTCCTTTAGATAGTCAATTTCACCATGTCAGTAATAAATAATGTCTTGTCAAAACTGAAATCACCATTACAGCTATATGTCTTGTCCTTACTTCCTAAACAAAATAAGATATTGAATGGCAACTGCAATCTCAGATAATAATCAGATTAATAATACTAGATAAATTCATATATGTTTTACGTAAGATATTATAAACAAATCCGTACGGCAAGAATAATACACTTTCTTATGAAAATAAGATAATGAAGCTGACAAACAGAAGACAACCAAAATGAATTTTTTTGAGAAAAAAAATACTCACCCTTTTGTACCATCTATCGGATCCAAAACCCAGTGCTTTCCAACTGAACCACCTTCAGACTTACCATTATCAATGGCCGCAAGCACTTCGTCTGTTGTTAAAGAAGGAAAGGTATTTGATCCTTCACTAGCAAGAGTATCATTGACAAGTTCTGTAATGCGTTTCAGTGTTTCCTGACCACTTTCCTTACGAAGGTCCCCTGAATCCTAAAGTTTTAAAATTGGATTTTATACTCAAGCATGGAAATGAAAACAAAATCTGCATATCCAAGAAACCTGTAAGAATTTACAATTTCACCTCCTCGGCTACTATTGAAAATGGTTCAGAAGGAAGTTCTCTCTCAAGTATAAAGCTGATCAATGCCTGGGAACCTGTAAGAAAGCAGCCCGGTTTATGTGAAATGAATTGGAACTTCATCTAAACCTCAATGAACAAGTTTAGCAACTAAAATAATATAAAATAAAAAATTATTTGCTAAAATTGTAAATAACTTTCTTGTTCACAAGTGGTGTGGTTCATATTATAGGCAATGAAGCATAAGCTCATAATATTACATGATCTTTCCAAAAATATGTTTGTAGAAGCAATTTAAATCACCACATTACAAAGAACATCCACTAATACACATAAGAACTAGTTATGTGCGAGAAATTTGCCCAAGAACTTGCAGGTTGAGCTAAATATAATTAGTTTCCCTTTTCATACTTGCAAAATGATTAATATACAACACGGAAACATGTAGCAGAACAATACATAATGTGGTAGAGATATATAAATGAGCGAGAAAAAACAATCAAAACATTTGGTATAGTTGCATACTTGCCTATCATAACATAGAAACAAATTTATAAAAGTGGAAGGTCTTTCCTCGTGCCTGTCCTGTAAGGAAAAATGCTTTACACTAGCCAACCTTGGCTAATACATAGTAAATCATCAAACATGATTTACAACAATTGGCTTAATAGCTAATCCTAACAATTTTTCAACTAAAAGAGTGTTTCAAATTCAATACATGGTTTAAAACAAGTATGCTAGGACTATTAAATCACTGGTGTAGAGCTTGTATTTGTAGCAATATTATTAAAGAACAACTCCCCTACTCTGTTCAAGAAATGCAAAAGGCTTCAAAACTACAATGATACTGTTAAAATTTGTTTGCTCATTCTTGTAAACTGAATTAGTTAAATATTAATAGGACACATCATCTATAACTATTATAAGCAAAAAATAAAATAAATTTTGAGAGTCTGAAAGCACTGGAACAACCAAATACTTTGAAATAGAGCTGATAAACTATGCTACATGCACAAAATGTTATGATCAAATCAGTAAACTTGGATTATACATCTGAGAAAACATGGCAAGTATTTTTGAAGACAACTAAAAAGCGTACACCATTCCCATTGTTCAGCTTCTAATTATGTAGACATAATCCAATAGCATAACATTCTACCCAATCAGCACTACTTCTACTCAGTCAATAGTTAACAACTAAACTTTTCATTTTCCAACTACAATTAACTTGTCAGTGTAAGCATTTGCAAAAAAAAACGATTCAACATTAACACATATAATCAAACACAATGCTAGCAGGAGTAAGATAACAAACCATAGTCGGCCACAGTAACCGGACTTTTGTCCGACTTTGAGTGAACATCGGATTGCAGAAGAGCCTTCTGTACTTTCTGCACAAACCATGAAAAGAAGAATAAATCAGTCTCCAATGAATCTAAAAATAATAGAAGAATTTTACAAAGCAGGCTATGCAACAAAAACAAAAACATGCAATTGCGCAAAAGTAGTTAAGAAATTCAATAAAACGAAAAACAAGGGTTTTTCTTTTGTTTATGAAAATGGCGATGGTAAAGAAAAGATGATGTGGATGAGTACCTGGCAGAGACGAGCGGCGAGAGTGGCTGCTTTCTTTGCAGCGGCGAGTTCCTTCTCATAAGGCATTGAAGAAACGATTAGTGTTAGTGGCGACGAACAGCAACTACTTCTCGTTGACACGCTGATGCCCCTTCTTCGGATTCTGGCTTCGGACAACCTCAATTCACTTCCTACCCCTACACTTATACCTCTCACTCTCCACCAAACTGTTGCTGTGCCCATTTTCCTTTCTCTTTCTCCTTTTTTTTTTTTACTAAAAATATTACGCATCCAACAATTAATTCTCAATTAATTGCCACAAGGTGCTCTCCTTTCCTGAGCTGTGTGCCTGTTTCAGTCCCCAACAATTTTATTTTATTTTTTACCCTTTTCATAAAATAAAGAAACGCAATTAATCATATTTATTGGAATAGTGTCAGATTTAAAATTATATTTAAAGAAGACTGTGTTAATTGGAATTTATTAATGTTTATATTTAATAAATAATTTATTTTCTATATTTTACTACAATGCTTAAAAAGTAATTATTTAATTTTTATTTGAAATAACCCTTTCAGCATTTAAATTAAATATAATAACAGAAGTATATATATATATATATATATATATATATATTATGAAAAAAGTATTAAAAAAATTAGTTTTAGAGAAAAATAAATAGTTGTTATAATTAAATTGAATATTATTTTATAGACAAAAAATATTATTGATAGTTAAAGTAATTTTTTATAAAGAATTTTTAAATTATATCTAATTAACTATCAAAATTTTAACTATTAATTTTTTAAAGTTTAAATAATTAATAGTTAAAATCTTGATAGATATTAATTTTAAAAAAAATTATTAATAATAGAAAATATAATAATATTTTTTATTTTTTTAAATGATATTTAATTTAATTAATAACTAATTATTTTTTATTTTTAAAATTATTTTTTATGTTTTAGTATATATATATATAATAATTATTTAAATTTTAAAGATATGGATAAAAAAATTAAAGCATTTATTACTTTAGAATAAAAAATTAATGTGTAATAAATGTTTTAAATTCATTAATGCTTGATAATATATATTAAATTTTACAGATACATATAATTATTATTTTTAAATCATTTATCGCTTTATATTAAAAAATTAAAAGCAGTTATTGATTTAGAATTAAAAAAAATTAAACCATTTATTGTTTTACAATTAAACATTTTAAAGCATTTATTACCATAAAAAATACTTATTATGGTAATACCTAAATATAAATAAATATAACTATTTGAGCAAATATGATATTTTTATATAATATTTTTAAAATTACTCTCAATTATATTTATTAGAAGTGATTAAGATAAGGATGCTTTTAAAATAGTAACATTAAATAGTATATTTTCTGACTCATTCTTGAAACATTAATTTTTAAAAAATAATTAAAATAAAGAAATATCTTTCAAAAATTGAAATTTAATATTATAATTGTAATAGACACTTATTTATTTATTTATATATATATATATATATATTGTGTGTAAAAATAAAGAATTTATTATGGGCTTATGTTTTTATAATAAATATATACATTATACCTATAAGTATAGACACTGAAAAAATAAACGAATTATTATACTGAAAAAACAAATATTATTATATAATTTATATGAAGGTATAACATATTTACAAACATATAAGTCCATAAAATAAATTTATAATTCAAAATTATCAAAATAAAATCAACATTTTATCTAGAAGTTTATTTGCTCATTATCACTCATACACAATGTCATATGCATCTTAATATCAATAACTTTTATATATTATTCCATCAACATAAATATTGAATATGTATAAAAGCATATAATACATTACAACATTAATACACTTCTAGCACAACGCCACTTAAGTGAGCTCTTCCATATATACTAGCTAACACTCATTTGTTGGACTTAGTCAATGTAAAGGAAATTTTGCTCGGAACATACTCTTTTGTTTAGAGAAGATAAAAATCAATAAAAAAAATGTGAGATCTATATACTTTTATCTTTAGGTATAAATATCATAATATAATAATTATTACTCATTCAGTAATGAAAAACTCAGCGTGAAAAAAAATTATTTGTGAGAAAAACTTATTTAGATTTTATTAGTTTAGTTGGGTTATAATTTCAGTGTTGTATAAACACATATTGTTACAATTTTGTCTTCCATTGAAATATATGCAAAAACTCAGAAACGTAGGTATGATTGGTTGACTCCATTATCATTTTGTGTGTTATTATTCCACATTTATTTTGTTCCTCGTGAATTTTATTATAGGAAATGTATGTTATTTTCCAACAACTAGTATTACAACAAAGTTGTTATTATTTTTTTATTATTATCAATAATATAGAGGAATCATAATTTAGTGGGAACAGTGAACAGAAGAAGAAAATGTGAAAATTGAGAAGATTGATGGTACAAACTTTTGACTTTTTGAAGATGTAGATTGAAAAGATATATATGAGAAGAAGTTGTATCAATCCCTCTCAAGAAACAAAGCAAGGGCATAAAATATAAAGATTAGGCTTTTTTTGCCAAACAAACTCTTTAAGTTATTTGATTAACATTATTTCTTAATATTGTATTCAATAATTAAAAGAAAAAAAACAAAATGGTCTTATAGAGGCTATTTGTAATATGTATGAAAAAAATGTCAATCACAAATAAAGTTTATTTGATGAGACAACACTATTTAATTTACAAATGACAAAAGGCACATTATTAGTAATGCAACATCTCAATAAACTTAATATATTCACAATCTAATTGAGTTCATTGGAATTAAATTCAATGAAATATAAACATTGATATTTTTATATTGTATATTAAAAAGTTAGAATATTATTGTAATAGATGTAAAGAGTATATATAGATGGATTGGAAGCAATAAGTTGAAAATCAACAATATTTGATTTGGTTTTTAGGGAAGAGATTCGATAAAAAAAAAAAAAGAACCAAATGAATCTCTAATCTTTGCAATTTTGCATATAGAATCAAAATAAAAAAAAATAATCATAAAAAATGTACATGCTAAATTTAAGAAAGAAGGTCTAGATCAAAGAATCATCATAGTTCCCATAATTTAAAAAAAAAAATAAGAATCATCATAGTTCCATAATAATTCAAAGACAATTAAATGTTAAAATTTTGAATGTTAAAAAATAGTGAAAAAAGTATCAAAGAATCGGTTAAGGAAAACGGAAATGTTACTTCTATTTCATAGACACAGCTTCTTCCGATAAGAATCTAGATTATATACAGTAGTAACAAAATATTTTCTAAACTTGCAGTTATCGTATACTACTTAACACAAATTAGAGCTCCTATATAAAATTTAAATTTATTAATATTTTAGTTAAAGTTATTTTGTGAGACTTCGTTTGAAAATTTTGAGAATGAAAAGAGAAAACGTGATCTTCTTGATGCAGTGTAAGAGACAAGAGACAATAGGTGAACAATGTATTTCATAAACACCAGCCATTAAAAATGACTACATTTCATTCCATCTTAACACAAAATTAGCGGCTTGAATAACCAGCTGAGATGGCAATGAAAAAAATGTAGAAATGAATGCAGGTGTGCGGTGCATAACTGAAACAGAAACAAACAATAGAAAGGGTACAGAGTGAAGAGTGAAAAACTGAGAGTGATTTATTTGTTCAGAATTGAATGTCAATTAATGAAGCCATTCTTTTTTTGGCTAAGAGAGAGGAGCTCTATGGGGAGCCCCCTTTCTTCTGCTTCCCAGAGAGATGAAGAAGCCATTTGTGTTCTGCTTGTTGTTGTTGTTGGCAATGCTAGTGGTAGCCTCAGAGGAAGTGGGGACAAATTGGGTATAGCAATCACCTCTTAGACCCTCAAACTGCACAAATGTAATATCAGATTCAATAATGCTTGACAACCCAAAACCCTCACATCACATACCATGTGAACAACCTGCTGCAATTACATACAATTATTTTTTGTGGGCCGCATTTTTCATCTTCAAAAATCTATCTGGTTTTAAACTCGTCAATTAAAGCTGCTGCAAACATTGTTTATTTCAAGTTTTAATGTCGTACTGTGAAAAACTAAAAATGCTTATATGTTCCAAGCAAGGTGTATTTAGTTAAAATAAAGTGTTGACAAGTTAGTGAATCTTGACCGGTAATTTGTTTGCAAGAGTCAATAGACAAAGAACAAAATAAGGAAGAGAGAGAGGTAAACAGTGACATGAGACAAAAACCTTGCATGACAGAGAACAGAAGTGAAAGGGCTCCTGAAGAATCCTGTCACAAGTGCAGCAAGTGTTGACAGTGCCTTTAAATGACCTTGACTGTGGCCTCTGATTTAAGAATATCACTTTGGCACCGTTAATGGTGTATGGCTGCCATCCAATCCAATCCAAATCGTTAATTCAGTTAAACTCAGTCTAATTATTCTCATCATCTTTCACTTTTACCTCTTAATCTTGCTAATTAGTGAATCTTTAATTCAAGCAATTTTTAATGGCAGTATAACGTTATGCAATTTCTTGAAAAGAGTTATTTTTGTCCGACCTGAATATTGGAGCAATCGACGAGCTTTTCTAGATCACCCAATCGAACCACGTCATGGTACACATACCTTCTCACCTGTAGAATCACATTAAAAACCTCCATTAGTATTTCGATCTCACACGCACGAACATGAACATGCATGTATCTACACACGTTTACTTCAATTTGAATTTTGAAAGATAGTTCAATTTGAATTTTGAAGGGAACTAAAAAGATAAATAAAATAAATAAACTGTTGTATAATTAATTCATTTTAAACTAATTATTTTTAGTTTATATACAACCTAAAACCATTTTTTAAAATAGTTCTTATGATTAATTTTAATTTATGAAAAAAAATACTTTCTTAATTCATTTGAAGGAACCTTATAATCTACTTTACTATGGAACATTTTGAAAACAAAAATTTAAACGATTTATCTCTTCGAGTTATTCTACTTTGTCTCTATTAGCATGTTTAGAATCTGATCAGCCACTCTAATTTAATGAATAAAACCACGAACCATGTTAAAGTTTTTAAAAAAAAAACATAAAAGCAATAATATGTAACATCTGACTGACAAGGCCAAATCAAACATATAGTTCCTTAAAATTCTGTCAATACTAAGAATTTGTGGTTAAAACCAGTTTTGAAAATAAAGTTCAAACTTGAAAGAATCATTTTTCTATAAAACCTTAAATATATATTAGAATTGTGGGAGGGTGTGGTGAATAGTAGTATTTAGAAGAAGTTTCGGGAACATATACAAATAATAATAAACTACAGAGACACAACGGGAATTGGAAAGAATTTGGTCAAACCTTTAGCTTTCAATGAAAGGAACAGCTGAGAAAGCTTTACAGGAGAAAATGGATAAAAAAATAATAATTCCATTTATGTCAAAAAAACCAAAAACCAACAAGTGAAAATCAGAGAGGACATGATGACCTTTCTGGGAAACCATGTATAAATATATGCATAAACATTTATATATGTGAAAACAATAAATACATGCAGACAACACTGTTAGTTATCCATTAATCAACAAGGAAGACAGACATTCAATTTTGAAAACCAAAACTTCAAAAATAAAGTTCACCATATGTAAAGAAAATCCTATAACAAGTTAGACACCAGAATTTCAAAATGAACATAGAGAACTGATCTTGCTCTCACACTTCCTCTTCTCAACAAAGAAATAATTTAAAGGTGTTTTGTAATGGAAAAACAAAAGACATCAAAGCATAAACTTGCACTAACAGATTCTTGTAAGACACTGTGTGAACTTAACTTAACTTCATTAACAGCTAGAGTAGAACAAATTTGATACAGAATTTTAGTGTTCACTCTTAGATTGTATCGATGCAAAAAATTCTGAAACACCCCCACAAGATTCATGTTAAACATTTCTAAGAGTTTATCCAAACAGTTCGAAAGGTTCAGTGAGTGACAGTCATCTTGATTTTCAAAAGATAAAAAAGAAAACTCAGAAGAATCAAAGAAACACTATCAGAAATTCTTCAAAGTTGAATGTGAGATAAAATACAGCACATGCAAATCAAGATCCAAGTGAGAAGCACAAAAACAGCACATGCAAATGAAGTTGAAAGAAGAGTAGGACAGAAATTGAAGGAAGTTCATGATGAATTGAGAAATAGCAAGTGAGAAGATGAGAAGTGGTGTGAGCATGTATATGAAAAGAAGATCGAAACTTGGTGGGAGAAAGTGATTAAAGATTGAAGAATAAGGTTTGATTTATATATGAAAGTGGAATTGTGATATGATGGTGATGATGATAGTTAGACTGATACCTGGAGAAGGGAATGGGAAGGGTGAGAAGGGAGACAGTGGGGGCAGATGCTAAGGTAGCAGTGCAAGCAAAAGACGTTCTTCTCGTTCTTCTTTTGATTCTGGTGGACCCCACAAGCACCAAAGAATGTCTCAGCCATGAGTCTCTCTAGCCATGCAGGTTTCACATTCATGTTTCCTTCTCCAGATGAAGCTTCACTACAGCCACTGCTCTTCATTGATCTTTGATCCAAACCCACTCCCTCTCTCTCTCTTGTTCTACTCCTCTTAATGTCACTATTCAATTACCAATCCTCTATATACATCTATTTTCACTCATAGATACTAATTTTAAATTAACATAATTTTAAATAGACTCTCACTTCCATCAACCAAATATAAATTATAATAGGTGATAAATATGCACACAAAATATGAAAAAAAAATTTGGGATGGAAGGAAATTAAATGAGGCATTATTAATTTAAGAAAATTATAGTTTGAGAATTTTTGGAGTCGTATAACACTTTGATGTGATAAATTTATAAATAAATATATATAATAAAGAGTAAATTTGTAATTAAATAATATAAAATAGTATTAAAATAATAGTATTGGGAGTTGTAATGTGGTTGTATAAAAAGTTGGGTGGTACATATATCATTGCCCAAATTAATTTTAATTAAAATTGATTTATAATTTTGCTTTTGGTGTCTTATCTCTTGTTAATTGTTTTCACATTGAATAAACAATATTAATATATTTATTAATAGAGACCTAAAGTTAAAGATTGTTAACTAATTTTGTTTTAAAAAAAAAATATTAATCAAACCTACAAGTGAAATGGCTGCTCTAAGCTCAAGGGAGAATAAGGTTTTGTTTAATTTAGGAAAGAAAATAAATGAAAGAGAAGGAAAGAAGAGTATAAAGTGATATGATTTTAAATTCATCGGTAAGAAAGAAAAATAAAATAAATAAATTTTTTATTTGGTTATATAAAAATATAAAATACTTAAATATCTCTGATAATAATAATAAAAAATTAAAAAAAAATATTACATTTTGAATCTATTAGCTAAAATAAATAATTTTAACGTAATTATTGTAAAAAATAACAAATTTACGGAAATAATTATACAGTTAGAAGACACGCAGGATTGTGCGGTCATTATGTTTTCTTACCTAATTTAAATATATTAAAATTAAGTTTTTATTTTTTTTTTCAAATTCGTAAGACAATTTAAAATTATTAACCTTTAATATTCTTGTTTAAATAGATTATTTCAATAATTATATAAGAACTATTAAATATAAAAATGACCACTAAATCATGTTAGTGGTGTGGATAAAATAATTTATTTACATAGACTAAAATAACTATTATAAAGTTTAACTAGAAAAATATATAGTTCATATCTATTAAAATTAATCTCATTGACCTTAATTAAAAGAATCCTAACAAACATCACATCAGAAGTAACTCTTACATCAGCCAATAAATAAAATAAATCTAATAATATTAGCGGAGAGATGACGTGTATCAATCACAAATAAACTTATACCTAAGATTTAATTTTATTTTAAAGATAAATTTTAAATTAATAAAAAAATAGAAAGTTTATAAATAAATGTTAAACATTTATTTTCTGTGTCATTTATAATTTTCTTTTTAAAACTTATATTCTCTGAACTTTTTAGTTGAGAAAAAGTTTTATTATTGTTATTTTGTCAAATTGCAATACTAAGGACTTACATAGGTAAGAGTGCAATTGTTGTTTTGAATTGAGATTTATTAAGAGAAAATGTCTTTGGTGTAGGGTTTTTTTAGATTTATGAAAATATGTAGGAATCTTTTGGCTAGTCATTTGTAAAACGAGTTAATAATTATATTTATTTTAATGTGTTGATTGTTTGATATTTTGATAGTAATATATTTTAAATATTAATTAAGTAATTTTTATAAAAATTATAATAAAAGAAGTATGATATTTCAAAGATTGAATGTTGAAGAATACTCATTCTTTTTTCAATGCTAAATATCTTTACAAATAAGCATATTTATTTTTTGTTAACATGGTTGTTAAATGTTGTATATGCATTCTTATCAAGAAAAAAATTATAATTACATAATAATGTATCAAAATATACTAATTAGATAAAAGTCAAATAATTATAGAAAATAGTTAAAATATCAAATGTGTCTGCTAAAAATAATTAACAAAACTAAGAATCAATGAAAAAATATAAATTTTTTAGGTTACTTAAAAATTAAAAATTAAAAGTAGTTTAGTAATTTTAGGGTATATGTATATTTTGGTTCTCATATCCAATTTACAAATTGAATATTTACCCATATTCAAAAAACAATGTCTAAGAAAATGACATTTCAATCTCAACTCATCCTCTATTCAACAATGTTCTCACTAAATTAGAATCAAAGAAATAATAAAAGTAAAAGAAACATAAATTTAAAATATAAAAAGTAAGAAGAATTTGCATTTATTAAGACTAATGTTTCGTAATCGATGAAATACTTGTCTTAATTACTATGAGAAAATTAAATTTAAAGTTACTCATGTTTTTCGTAAAATGAATGTTTGTGATGATAAGTTGACTAATTTATGATTTATTAAAAAAAATCTTTTTATTGGTATAATAGTCTTCCATCTAGTCTGTTCTTAAAATTATTTATAAATAGGTATAGTCTACCTATGTATCGTTTTTGTTAACATATGTGTTTTGGTCCCGCATATATATTTTTTTATATTTTTTTTCTTTTCTTTAATAATACGTTTTTATGTAATGATAGATAATTGTTGTTCTTAAGGTAAGTTGCATAGTGATACTAACACAAAAGTTTTTATAAAAAAAAAGTAAGAACAATTTTAAATTTTTATCTTTTTAACATAAATATTAAAATTATCTAATTTTAATTAATGTGTTCAAAGACTTATCAAGGTATTTATTGCACATGATATCAAGTCTATTTTATTTGTGAATCAAAATGAATCACATAAATTCTTAGTCTCTTAATTAATATTTATATGAAAAAAAATGATTTCTTTTTGTTACTAATAATAGTTTTTTTTATAAGTGAATTGTTCTCATATATGCAATATTTTAACAAAAAAAAAAGCTGTAATGTAGCTGAAAAATACTTATATTAGTTTTTATATAAGGTTTCTAAAATTTATCTATATATTGCACGTAATAAAGGTTAATAGAAGAATGTAAAATTTTAAAATTAACAATTTATTTTGTACATGAGTACGTATGGTAAAATTGATTTGTACCATGGAATCAATCATAGTGGTCAAATTATATACATTGTTTCTTTCAATGTCAGAACTTTACATTATTTATGTATAGGACGTTTCATTCTACAATTACTTTGCAGTCTATCATTCAACATAATAGAGACAGGTTGTTACAAATATTTCTTTACTAAAATATTCAACTTTTTTTTCATTCTATAGTTAAATCATTACACTTATAATTTTCACATTATTTCAATCTTTTTTTTTTCTTTTACTTAATTGGACTTCTGAACTATCACTACTTAAAAACTTAATGGTTTAATTATATGTTTGATTACTTACAGTTTAACAAATTAACATTATATGCATAGCATTAATTTTTTATTTTGAAAAATTGCTCTTGCCTTTTTAAATTACATTAAATAAACTTACACTCCTTCTATTTAAAGATAGATATTTCTTTTCCTTAAGTTTTTAATAAAATCATATTAACATATTTTTCTATTTTTAAAACTATGGAAAAACATAATTAGTCACTACATTAATTAAATTAGATATTATCTTAAAACTTATTGGTATCTAAAGTAATTTTTATTATTAATAAATAGTTTTGAAATTGATATATAATTAACTACCAAAGTTTTAACTACCAACTAATTAGATTCTAAAATTGGTACCTAAAATAAAAGAAATTATTCTAGATATCAATAATTGTTGTAGTCTCTCGAACAATATCTAATTTAGTTAAAATAGTGATTAATTAATTTTAATTTCTAAAATTAGTTTTTATTTTATAATTTTCTTGATACTTTTAATAAAATTATACCTGTCTTTCTTACATTTTTAATAAAATATAATTCATTTTTATTGTTTTATTTAAAAATAACATATTAACTAAAATTATGAAGATTAAAATTTGAATTTTAAAGTAGAGAAATTGATTATTTGTTATAAATTAAAGTTGAACGATTTAAATTATGGAAAATTACATTCACTACATCTTTATGTTAATAATAAAATAATACTCATATTTTTTATTTTATTTATATTTATATTTACTTGTATTTTAAAAATATATATTTATAATTCTATTAAAATTAAATTTGAATATAATAAAAT
Source organism: Phaseolus vulgaris (assembly GCF_051622355.1). Taxonomy (NCBI): domain Eukaryota; kingdom Viridiplantae; phylum Streptophyta; class Magnoliopsida; order Fabales; family Fabaceae; genus Phaseolus; species Phaseolus vulgaris. The sequence continues at coordinate 36,003,829 of NC_143499.1, forward strand.
ATGTTGGTAAAAAATATGAGTGTAGAAATATAAAACAAAATAAAAATTTAATGGTAAAATTTGAGAAAAAAATAAATTCTCATCACCATAATAATAATAATAATAATAATAATAATAATAATTACATATAATCAAGAGTATATCAGTTGATTAAATAAGCTAAAAAAATTGTAATAAATTTCCTTAACATAGTTTTGAGGTCTAACCTATGATGAATTCTTATTATCGAACTCAAATCTAACAAATAAATCATGTATGACTCTTATTGGAACACCGAAAATAAAAATCTCAAACTTTGGCTTAAATAAACAGATATTAAATGGTACATTTGCTTGTCACTAAAATTAGTTTTGATATTTAATTTCTGATCTAGAGGTAAAACTGATGATAATGATAAAAAAAAAGCGTTTTTATCATATAAAAAGAGATTTAAAAAATAACATTTTAACTCTTAATACTAGAAAAAAAATCATTAAATAAAAAATAATTAATGATTATATTAATTAAATTAAATAATATTTTAAAAATTAATTTATAAATTTATTAATAATAGAAATTATTTTAAATATCATTAATCTTTTTTAAAATAATATCTAATTTAGTTAATATAATAATTAATTATTTTTATATTTAAAATTAATTCTGATTTAATAATATTTATTATCTTTAAAATTAACTTCTATTCAGTAATTTTTTTTAAGTATAAACCTAACTATTAATTCTCAATATTATGTAAATTGAAGATAATTGATCTGATAATTAACACAGTTGTTTTGAGAATCAATCTTCTTTAGTATCACTCTTATACTTTTGGAAGAATCTTCTTTTCACAGTCTTATTTATTTTTGGAATAATCCAAAACTTATTGAAAATAAATTAAGCAATAGTATTATTTAGTATTGTTATGAAAAATTGAGTATTATTTTATGGTACTTATTCTATAGACATACATGCAACAGTCGTGTACTGAGACTGTCTCTTATTAAATCTTTTTCTGAGTTTCAAAGGTTCCTTATAAGACCCAAACCTCCCACATTCATATGTATCTGTAATAATTGTAAGCACCATCAATGGCTTATCCCTGTTCCATTTCATTTTCTACATATCAAAATTATTTTCTTTATAATATAATACACCAACACAATAACAAATGTTTCCATATATATATATTCTTTAACTTCGTTGAAATACTAAAATGGGTTATATATTTTATTTATCGAATGACTCAAAACACCCAATTGCAGTGTTGCTGTCTACCTATTTGGGTTGTGTGTCACTTATTTCTTTTCATTTTCAAATCATACTATTTGCCACACACTCAGGTGGAAACACATTCTTTAAACTAAGGTACCACTTCCTGATTATTATAAACAAGAAAAATTTATGAACTTTTCTAACCTAGAATCTATGGATCACTCACAAACATGACAAACATAAAAAACTTGTTCACAAAGAATCCGATGCTAACAATATTGATCTTTTTGTGTCAAACTGCTATCTTTTGCTAGTTGTGTTTGGCTTTCCCTTCGAAACATTCCAAGTTTTGTTAAAATAATTGGCTTGGAACAAAGCAATAATGTATGTGTGATAATTTCTGGAGCCAAAGTTGAAAACCACTCTCTTTCATAAATTAATATTCTCCTTGTGTTATATCAAAACTTACACACGAAATGGAAGCTATTTGAGCCATTATGCCTTAAAAAATTATTTAGCAAAGTTGAGAGTATCTTCCGGGTGGGTACATAGCACTCAAAACAGATAAAGAAAACTAAAAAAAAATTAAACATAGCACTCAAATTCAAGTATGGTGTTGGAGATCCCACTTTAGAACATTTTATTTTATACAAGTACGTGCAAACTTCACCTCATAAACCGATTTTATGGGGTTGAGTTAAGATTAAAGTTCACTTCTTAATATGGTATCAAAGTCATTTAAAGTTTATTTTAACGAGTGTTTGTTAAACTTATCGTGCCACCAGCTATCGGGCGTAATTGGACCGGTTAAGAAGTGACTTTTAAGCTTAACTCAACCCCATAAAACCGGCTCAATGTGGTGCAACTCGTGCGTGGAGATATATGTTATGGGTGGTCCGATAACGGCCCGATGGCGGGTGGCCTGATAAACCCAACAAATGATCGCTAGGATAGGTTCGAAAATGACTCTGATACCATATAAAAAAATGGTAAGAAGAATAGATGTTTCTTATTCTTTTATATGTATATTACATTAGATAGATACTAATAATGACATTCTATAATTATTAAATTAATTGACTAAGGGACATTCATATTTTACTGTATTTGAGTGTTTATATTTTCATATTCATATCTTCTATTCACGACTTTCCTTAATATTGCATCTTCGTGAAAAAAAAAATTATGGGAAACTTATAGAAAATATTTAATTTAATATAATTTATGAAAACTCATTTTATATTTTTATAATCCATCAAATTATTATAATTAAATGTTTTAACATTTCAGTATACATCAAAAGCTAAATTCATTTGTTCAATCTATCATTTAATATAGTGAATATCAAATAACATTTCGATAGTTTTAATTTAAAAATATACATATTTAACATTATCAATTACACGTATTATCAATAATAATAATATTTAGTATAAGTGTAATTACAATAAGTATATTAATTTTAATATGATTTAATATTTTTAATGAAATTTGAACTATTTCAAATCATACCAACTCTTTTGAAATAAACAATGATACTTTAAAAATTCATTGATTGGTCTTAAGTAATTAAAAAAAAAAATGAGTGTTCATGACTCCTTCCATAACAGGTTCTTCTCACATGTCAATGGTTATTTGTTTGATAGACATGGGAAAATAAAAGAAAGAATATTAGATATAACGGGAACAAGTTCAAAAGAGGAAGTAAGAATAATCTCTGAATTTAATTCAGCTTGAAACATTTTATTATGTTTATCATTAAACCTTACTATTCAAATAAAAACTAATTAAAATTAACAAATGATAAAAGTATGAAAGTCCTAGTTTAATGGGATGTATTGGATAGTTTTATTTTATGTTAACTGGCTACATTAAATAAAATAAAATAAAATAAAAACAAAATGATTAAAATTTATTTAACATAATTTCTCTTATTTATTATGAATGGAAGAAGCTACGAATTCTTATAGTTTTGTTGAATAGATAAATTTTTTAAAAACTTAAATATATTGAATTTAAATTTATTAATTTTTATTAATTTTTTTTGTTTAGATAGGACTCCTATTTGTCTCATTCAAGAAACTAGAGAAACAAAATGTTGTCCTAGTAAGCTAACTGAACTTAAGTTATTAGAATATCAATAGACGTAATTTTACTTTAAAGTAATTTTGATTAAATCATTTTATAATAAATATTAAAAATATGAAAATATCAAATCACAATAAACATAAATATTTCATGTCAATAAAGATTGTAGCCCTTACAACCTTATGCACTCATTCTTAAAATATATATTATTCTTAAGATAGATAATAAGGTATTGTCTTCAGTATTTTATAATATATTTTTAACTTGTAAATACATATATTATATTTTGTATAGAATGTTCATTTATTTGATTATCAAGAAGATTTAAAAAAAGTCAACATCATAATATTTCTTGAATAACTCTTCTTTTTTTCTATATCATTAGTTTCTCTTAAAAGATAATCTCTCACCTTCCATTAGCCTCCCATAGTGTCCTAACTTTTCTCACAAAGAGTTAAAAAGATACTCAACCAATGCATGATAAGTTATGTTAAGATTATGATTTTTGTTATGTAGAAGTTTAAATTAAATATTACATAAAGAGCATTTATTGTAACCCTCAATGTTTGCAGAGACATACACAACTGAAAAACCAACCCAAAGTCTTAAGATGGATCAAAACAGTTTTACAACATTCATTTTCTCAAACTTTATAAATAGAAAAAACCATTGAAGAAGTTTACTCAAAAACAATCTTACGACCACTTAAGTATATAAGACTTGAAAAATCTAGTTTATAAATAATATTTTGTATCTATATTAGGATGTAACATCTTTTTTAGTCAACAATCGTATGATTTAATATCACATTCCTAATAAATTAAGTGTTTTGGTCAATGATTATTTTTTTAAATAATATTTAAAGTTTTGACTAAGGTTGTTCTTCCAAAAAATATTCAAAATTTTGAATAATAGTGATTGTTGTTCCAAATAATAATTAATTGTTTTGACACAAGTAACTAAGATCTAAATAATACTTAATTGTATTTATAATATTAATTTTTTTGATGGATCATAGATCAAGAACTAATAGTCTAGATTGCTTGAAGATAATTTTTTTAAATCTTCTTATACATCAATAGGCTCATTCAAATCCAGCATAAATGAAAGTCCTGATGACTATAAAAATACTAAGCATAAATTTTTCTCTTACTATTAAGTCTTTCAATTACATATTATTAATTTGTCATCTAACATTTGAAGAAGTTGTTTTTAGAAAAGCATATTTTGATGGTAAAATCTAATAAGTATTACCCTTGCGAATGTGAAATAAATTTAATAGTCATTTCAGCTCTTCATTTTTATATATTTGACATGTTTTGACAATTAATAGCAAAACTTAGTCTTATAAGGATTGAACACTTAATAAGAAAATATCAAAACTTAATAAGAAAATATCAAAACATGAGAGAATAAAATGACATCTTATAACTTTCTAGGGGATTTCTCACCAGGCCACCTGCATTTCTAGAAGAAAACTCTATCTGTGTTGGAAGAATCACATTAGATGTATATAAAATTCAGGCATTATCAATTATGACTCATCACTGCGACATGAATAGAAAAAAAGTTTACCAATTCAACACAAATAAAGATGTTTGGAACTTCTTACTACGACAAAAATAAAGTTGTATAACTAAAAAAAGTTATCACCCTCGTAAGTGAGTAAGTGAATACAATTCGTTCACTATGAAGGATGGTGTATCTCTTACCAATATGATTGAAATGATGTAAATTCTTCTAAAAGGTTTAGAAACCTTAGAACAAAACTTCTTTAAGGCCCAAATAAACTTAAAACTACTCCATAACATACCTAAAGCTTGGAAGCTTTCTTCTTGTATTACTTTTAATGGCAAAATGTCAAACCAACAAAAAGTAAACTAACAATAAAATCAAACTCCACTAGGAAAACCAACTCATAAGTAAAGGAATTCAAAGAAAGTTAAGCCATTTTAAGAAGGGTAACTTGCATAATTAAATTTCTTAAACCATATCAGAACGTGTATCTACTCTTACCAAACCTATTTCAAAATGTAATATAATTTTCAGAAATTAATAAAGCTACATGAGTTATAATCTCAACCGACCTAAAATTAAGAACCTACATTTATAAAAAGTAATAAAAAAATTGCATTGCTACATATGAAGATCATCACATACAGCCAGAATTATTATTCCATATTATTTTTAATTTTCATTCAAAACAACCGGCACGCTACAGTAAATCCACTGCCCCGTTATTCGAAGATGCTAAATTGTTCCACCCAAACATTATGCCAAAATAAAACACATGTTCTAAGGAGAAAAAATAATTTTAAAAATGATAAATCAATTAAGACAATAATCTGCTTTAGTTAATATCTAATTATTTCTCTATTCTTCCAAAAAAATCATTATGGACGAACATTGTTAACTTTACTTTTATAATTTATTATTTCCACTTGTACCTTTTATTTTCAACAATCGTATTCATCTCATCTGTACTAATCAAAACACTATACTAAAAGTTATCCAAAAACGAAAAGCTAAGCAAAATTACCCAGTCAAAACTTAAATTATACTTGGCAAACTCTTAAAATGTGATATGACTGAAAAAAATGTAAGCTTTTGGAGGTAAATAAATCCACACACTTCATAGCAACGAATACATAATCTTCATAGACAATAGGCAAGATAACGGATAAAACCATTCGGTCCCATGAAATCTAAACCGTAAAGATAATTCTCAAAAGTTGACAGGTAACAAAATTATCGAAAGATAAAACAAAAATCCTTGTGCCTACAAATAAGCTTTGAATTCTACTGAGCGACTTCCCTCTTGTATCTGCAACAAAAAAATCCATGTACAATAAGGGCAATATAATACAAAGTAATAAAACACAAACAGGTAAGTAGTATAGATTACATCAAATTCATAACAAACCGTAAATAATACATCCCAAAACATCTGACCACATGGATAAATCTTAAGAGGATTCATCTTCACTTTATATAATCAACTAATGACTACTAACATCAAAAAATTAGTTATACCATAAGCCAGACAACTTTCTAAAATTACATAAAACATCATTATAAACAAATGTAAATCAACAAATTTCATAATCTTATAATAGCATTCCAAACAATAAACCCTGTCTCCCACAAATCCTTGTCCATTCTTACACCATAAAACGGGCAGATATACAAAGCCATAAATGTATATTACATTTACCATTTTACATTGCAATATAGGTTATTCTTTTAGCTAGCATGAGGGTACAAATATTGTATTATAACTTTTTATATTTTATAAGCAACTTATAAGAGAGTAAATCTAAAAGGAAAAACAAGAGAACAAGTAAGGCAATGATGTACAACAAATCAATAATTCATATGTATGCAAGGAATCATATCTGAGATTCAAAGATGATGTCCATCAATTGACATAAGCCATGAAATATAACAGGAATGCTTCCAAATATGGAGCAAAAAGACAAATGACAAACTAATTACCTCAGATGTTGCTTGGATACATGAACACTCTAACTCGTGCTCCCTGTAATGCATCAAAACTCAAAAATATCAAATACCAGTAAAAACACGACATCATAAAAAAAAGTGCTGCCAAATAATTACCATTGATCTGGGTGGAAGGTTTGACTTGAATTTTGCACGAACAACGCCACTGTTTCCATGAGGCCTTGTAACCTTACCCCAAATGCAGCGGTAGTGGCTTCCATTCTTCTTCACCTTAGCCTTGTAAATATAGGCCATTCTCTTGCCAGCATACCACCCTACTTCTTCTTTGGTGTTCACTCCCTCAATTTGGATCAGGGATGTGTTGGGATACTGGTTTGACTTGGACCTGAAAAGAATCACGGAGTTAATTATTAAACATATATTTTCCAGGGTAATTAAACTAACAAGGAAATGGGGAAGCAAAATAATAATAATAAAAGTAACAAGGCAAGAAGCATTTACCTTTTGTATCCAAGAATTGTACCCCTCACATAGAGTCTAAAACAAAAGGCAAAAAGGAGTGTTATGTTAATTTCAACTAGAAGTCATGCAGTCATCCACGGATGGATAAATAGCAAAATAAATATATACAGCAGCGAATAAATTCTGAATTACTACAACGACAAAAACTAGTATTTAAATTAATTTATCTTGCTCCCTGTAAAAAATATCACTTAATTAATTTTTACATATCATACATATTTCACTGTGATTAACCAACAAAACCAGTAGCAGTTGTAACAGTGACTACATTCAAATTCCAACAATCATCAATAGACCAAACCCTTCAACTTCCAAGATCTCTCATGGTTATAATAACAAACCAACCGTTCTAAGGAATAAGGAAACGAATGTAAACAAAATTATGAATGGAGTTTCGAAAGAAAAGAAAAATGGTAAGTGTTGAAGATAGAGCGGAAAATTGCGCAATGGGCGAAACCTAAAGCTTGTGGAAATGGTAAGTGTTGAAGGAATACCTAACGCGCTCTCCTTGGCGTCCCTTCACCATTTTCGTTGCTAGCTGCAGCTGACACACGCGACGATACCGACACAAACAGCGATACTGCGGCGTAACCCTAAAAATCAAAGAATTGGGTTTTTAGGGTTTTTATAAGAAAAGCTCTCAAGGAGCTTACAGTGTCGGGTTTTAATGATAAACCAGCCCACCTTGTTTCGGCCCAATGACTTCTAAGCCCGGTTGGTTTCTAGCACATATTAATTGATTTGTGTTTAAGGACATAACAAATGTATTTATATATGCACTATGAAACATATGGGGAAATGGTGGGTGCCTATAAAGATTTAAATACATAAATGAAAATATATTTTATTAAAAATATCATAAACATGTGGAACTTAAATTGTATAATGATCACGTTCAAGATTAAATTGTATAATTAAATATTTCATCTTCTTATAACATTTATGTTTTGTTTGGTTAAGTTGAAATGAAAAATAATAAATCTGTGTCTTCATAAAAAAATATAGTTTCATTTATTTTCTCTTTCAAACTAAATAAATAAATGAAAATAGAGCATTGCCTTTTCAATTTTGTTGATTCAACATACACACTTTTCTCGTCTTCCAAATTATTTTCTTCTCATTTCATTTATTACTCATTGTATAAATAATGAACTTTTGTAGTACGTGATCATTGAAAATATGTTATGTGAGTAAATATTGATTGGGATTTGAATCTCAACCTTACTTGTTTCTCTTGTTCTTGTTATTTATAGATTTTTTACAAGGTGGCGCAATTCTCATGTTAACATGACAAAATAATGACTTAAAGGACTCAAAAACAATAACATTACTACCGGTGAAACTTGTGACAGGACAACCAAATTTGATATTGAAGACAATTACAACAAAATCAAGTTTAGTTATTCACATGCCCTCTTCTTTCTAAATACCAATTAGAATAGTATATATCATGAATATCCTTTTTCATTCACTTCTTGTATCATAATAATGTGTCTGAATTTTGAAAATTAAAGCACAAAATATTAAAAAGTTGGTGATAAAATATAGAACATAACAAAAAGTGCATTAATACAATTATGGTGATAATTGTCACAAAGACCTTGACTTCACTTTTTTTTCTCTCATTAAAATATTTGAATTTACAAATACTTAATAAAAGATTGAATTTTAAAAACTAATATCACAAAATCAATAAATTTATTCTTAACTTAAAAATAAATTTAAGTAAATAGTAATTTAGGAACAAATTAATAAAGTAATAGAAAAAAAGTATTGAAGATCTTAAAAATATAAATGAAAACATTAATTTTACAAAATGAAAATGTATCTTAAAAATTAAAATAGCATAAACTCACAGTGTAATTACTTAATTTGGTGTACTTCTCTTAAAAAACTTATGAAAACAATATTTCAAAACTCTTTAATAGGCAATGATCACTAAAACAACTTCAAATATATTTAAAAATGTACTGAATTATATAAAATAAACACACAAATAAAAGTTAGAAAATCTCTTTGTCTAATTAAATGTAGTAAAGAATGGAAACACATGCATGTAAGGTGTTTTTTTCATTGTAAAACTCTATTATAAGGATCAAACATAGTTGATGACTTTATGACATTTTTATATGTGAAACTATGTGAAATATATAAAAAAATATATGATTGAATTATGTATTTAAGATTTTTGAAAACAATTCACAAAATAGTGTATGATATGATTGAACAAACAAAGTGTGAAGTGGACATATTCACTATTAAGTTATTTTTCGTAAGAGATGTGTTTGACAAAAATCATTAGATGCAAGTTCAACAAGACAAACGCACTGTCAAAAATGCTTTTTAAAACTTATTTTCACAAAACTCTCCTTATATTAGTTGTAGATTAATAACATGTAATATAAAAATATACGAGTTGAGAGAGATTTACATAAGTTATTTTTGTACCCGTTCGTTTGATAACACAAATTATGTCCAGTCATAATCAACACGATCAAGGCTTCACTAATGCATACTAATGTTGCAAGTTTAAAAATAAGTATTATTTGTACCCAAACACTTTCGACTAAACAACAAGTATTCTTTGGACACTATCTCTCCTAGCTACAACAAGTATTCTTTAGATACAACCACTTCTCGCTAAGCATGGATATTCTTTGAACCCAACTACTCTTAGCTAAAAGACTTTGTTAAGCAAAGTTTGTGATCCAAAAAATCATGGATTTGGCTCACTAAAAGAGATTTAACATCCTAAGACAACCACAAGTTTAAGTGCACTTTTCTACATTGTTATGAACACAGACAATGCACTTTCTCACAATCTTAAAGTTAGGGACTGCTTAAAAACACAAGAATGCTAAGATATTTTTTGTAAATGTTGTCATCATCAAACTTTTTTTCTTCACATAGATCTTCCACATTTATAATTGAGAAGAAATATTTGTTGTAATTTGTTTTGGTGTTATCGTGAGGTTTTGTATCCTTCATCTTCTTTGTCTTGCATTTAACCATGTTCAAGCACGTAAACACATTAAATATTCTCCTTGCAACATTAAATGTGTGTGTCTTCTTTAAGCAACATTTTTAAACGCAATTCTTAATATGGTAGTCTAATCAAAGACACATATAATGTTGATGATAACAAATAATATTATATTTTTGTAGATATAATTACCCTTTTTTTACCAACATTTTATGACTTTATTCAATTTTGTGCCCATATTTTAAAAAAATCAGAGTAGTTCTAAAGTATTTAAAATGAGCAATTCAGTCTCTTCTATTAAATTAGATTGAATGACATTAATTGGATCATCACCTAGCACGCAAAGTGGCACAATGAAGCAAAAAAACTAAAACTCTAACTTTCTATTTCTTCAATGGCACCATATAATCTAACTTTCAATGAACATTTGCTTCAATGATGAGATGCTAACAACCCTCAGACTTTATTCCAAAATTACTCAACTCTCCAATATCAAGCGTCAAAGTTACTCTTCTCTCTCATATTTCACTTTTCAAAGTCCAAATGGTTAAATTCCAAGTAAACTCTCTAATTTGTTCTCTTAGAATTAAATAATTATTCAATTAGTTTCTAATGATATTTTTTACAATACAAGCCATTTAAATAACTAAATAGTATATTTATCCTTTCAATGGTCTAAAATTGGTGAAGCTTATAAAAAATTGGTAAACGTCTAAAGATTAATTTAGTTAAATAAATGTTTGGATGGCCAATTAAAATAATTACTTGAAATGAAAAGCATTTATTATTATTGGTCTAATGTTCTATAATACAAAATGTAGTGTTATATATAACCTCGATAACATAAAAAACTAACTTGCAATATACTTTGCATGATTGTAAATAAGGTGAAAATGTAGTTTAAAGTTTTTTAGTGTTCAAACTTTGCTGAAATTACTTTTTTGTTTTTGCATTCTACACTCAAGACATAAACAAAGTTTGATCATGTTTGATGCTTCTTTGATGTATCTACCAGTGATTTCTTTTTTCATCCCTATATTTTATTTCTACACCTCACAAATATAAAAATTCTCATTTTGTCTTTAAAAATGACTTTGAAATTATACAATTTGAAAATCATTTTTTGATGTAAAAAACTTTTGGATTGCACAATCAAGAAGTCAATTTTTGCATGAAAAAAAGCTTTTGAATTACACAATATGAAAAGTTTTTTGACTAGTGGATTATGCAATTTGAAAGTCATTTTATCATAAAAAAAGCTTTCAAATTGTGTAATATGGGAGTGTCTTCTGGATTGTACAATGCGAAAGTAATTTTTAGACTTCTGAATTGTGTAATTCGAAAGTTTCTTTTGAAATTACACAATTCATAAGTTTTTTTTATATAAAAAATGACTTTCAAATTGTACATTTGGAAGTCAGTTGACTTCGGAATTGTGTAATTCAGATACTTTATTCCTTAAATTCATCCTTAACATAAATATAAACAATGGTGATAATAATGACAAGTGAGCGTCAATGATTAGGGAGACAATGACAACAAAGGATTGACGATAACAAGGAGAGGATAGTAAGAAAGAGTAATAACATGAGGGACAATTTAGTTTTTTAACCATTTCATGTGACACACATAGAAAGTATAAGGGTGCTCTAAGTGATATGTATAGTGGTAGGATTCTCAATTTGAAGTCAAATTTGCGAGGCTTGTTAAGTTGGGATTCGGGAGGCGATTGTAGGGATTTCAAATAGTAGATGCGGGAGAGTTTGAGAAGAAAATGTAAAGAAAGTGAATGTGTTTGGATCAATGTATGTTAAAGTGGATTTGTGAGAAAAGTTTATTGGAGTTTGCGAGTGATGTGATTGTTGATAAAAAATTATAAATCACTATGTCATTTAAGAGTAAATCCACTGGTTCCCGTCTAATAAACTTTTTCGTTCACTTTTGTTAAACTACTCTATATTGAAAAAAATTAATAACTGCTTTTTATGAAATGATAGTGTATTAGTATTAAAAATAAAATAAAAAAGCAATTTCTAATTAATTATAAAATAATTAATTATTAATAAATATAAAAAAATAGAAAATTACTGAAATATCAAAAAATAAAACAATAAAATATGAACAAATTTGTGAACACCAAAACCAGTTTATAATGAAAAATTCCCTCAAATCATCTTCTCAACATTTTGAATCTTTAACCAAAATAACTCCTATTTTTGTGTACATTTATAAGATATGAGACTCAAACAAACACTTCTCTTAAATGAAGTGTCCATGTCGGATACACGCATCGAACACCGATACTTAAAAGACACTCATATGACATTTATGAGTGAAATGTTTGATTCAAAAAATATTTATTGAATTTTTGACAATTCTAACACAATTATAAATACAATTTGAAAAAGAAGAAACACATTAATTTTCTAAAATTCAAAGAAACAGATTAATTTTCTAAAAATTCAAATTTATTGTATGAATTTTTAGTATGATAAAAGTGGGAGTGTTGATGACTTATTAGTGTCTATGCTATAGAATGGAGAATTTTGGATCATGCTCCTTTGCATGCATGACTAAAATTATATACACGTATGCAAATCAAGTGACTAAATTCATAACCTGTGTCTTCATTTTGATTTTCTATGATAGAATTTGATGGATAACTACAAGTTTAGTTTATGTAATTCACATGATAAATATTTTTTTATATAACTAAAATTTATAATAAATGAATGTTATTATAATTGAAGTCGTTGTGAATAGATACTCTTTAACATAAATTATTTGTAACAATTGATGATTTCTAAAAAATAAATTTAAGTAAAGATAAATACAGTGAAAAGGATTCGTGACTGTTAAAAAAATATCATACACTTTTTTAATTCATTGGAATGAAAAAAAATCATAAACATAAGAGTTTACATTCTCATTTTACTGGACTCCTATTTCGATTTTGCTCCTATGAAATAAGAAATAACCTATTTATTATTTCATTGTTTTTCTGTGATTAAAGTAACTTAAAAAAAAAAACTACAAAACGAATTCAACACATCTAATGTATTCACTGTCACGGTCAAAACTTCACTTTCACACTAATGTTCTACACCCACAACATTACACACAATGAATCATCCTCATCAATGGCAAAGTAGAAAAAGATCAAAACCTTTCGGCCAATCTGGCAGTAACTGCTCTTAGTTTAGAATACACTTTTCCTGCAGGTGAACCAAGAATGAGGCTACAGAGAGAATCCCTGGCAATCTTTATGTTGGCAAAAGATCCCAATATGTGAATTTTGGTGTCAGCAATCACGATTCTAGTCTTTGAAGCGTTCTCGATTGCAAACTTGGTTTTACCACCTTTACCAGACAACCTCCCAATAGCCCGAGACAAGTGATCCCCTCGAAGTGTTTTAACATCCTTGATCTCAAAGGACTCAATGTAGAGCTCATCCAGACGCAGAAGAGCAATGGCATCTATGACCTCAAAACCCAGCATGAAAGCATGGACAAAATCAGCACATTTTTGCAGATTACTAATATCAGGGGTATCAGCCCTTGTCTTCAGCTCAACTCTACGAGCCTTCAGATTCATACGCAAATCAATTTTCATTTGTTCATATATGGGATTATAGATATCCATCCAAGCTTTCTTCAGAGGGGTGTATCGATGAGGTGGAACATTCACCTTGCGGAACTGAACCTGGCCATCAGACATCTCATGAGGTTTCAGAGCCTCAAATTTTGGCTTTGGCGGCAAAACTTTGGCTTCTGATGAGACTGTTTCAACTTCCATGGATGAGTGTGCCTGATTTGACTCCATTATGCAACACCTTTTACAAAGGAAACCAAAATAAGTTGGTTTTCAAATATACACAACAAAAAATTAATAAATTAAACCAATTCTCCAGTGTACGCCACCACACTATGTCAAAATCCGATAACAGATGCTTTGTTTCTTTGTTACTATACATTTATTAATATTTCATTGAAGGAAATAAAGAATATTTGAGGTTTGGTTTGTGAACCAAATGAAAAAAAAGTAAACACCTTTATACACCCAAAGATCAATCTAATCCACAAAGTGACACGGTGCATTCAAAATGTACCAAAATGTATCGATTTTTTTTTTCTCCAGCTACCACCCTCCCCAATTTTCCAACTAATTTACCTTGGAGACAAACCCTCCCTCAACAGTGCAAATAATAAAGGAAAACAGGGTACGTTCGAATTTTAAAAAACAGAGTAAACGAATCCGTTTCAAATGAATAAGGAAAACGTTGTAAGCAAAATTATGAATGAAGTTTCAAAAGAAAGATAAGATTAAGTGTTAGAGATGGAATGAAAGAAAGAATACCTGAGACACACGACGAACACGACGAATACGACAGAGACAACGATTCTGCTGCGGCCTAACCCTAGAACTCTCAGAATTGGGGTTCTATTGTTTTCGTAAGAAAAGCTCTCAAGAAATTCTACAGTATCGGGCTTTGAATGCTAAGCCCAGCCCACTTTTTTAGGCCCAATATGTTTCGTCTAGACCTAATCTAATGATGTTTAAGTTTGTAGCCAAAAATATTGTATTCATAGTATTTTGAAGTAGGATGACACGTACCCTCTAATTTTTTTTCTTTTTCATATTCGTCTAGTTACTTGCTCCGTATCTATAAAAAGATATTTGCGATTTTTTTTTTATATATCTACGAGTATTTATGGATATCTGTGAATATTTTTTTATTTTAAAAAATTATTTAAAATATAAAACTTAAATAAAAATTTAATTTTAAAATATAATTTAACTAAAATTGTATAATAAAATATTAGTGCAAATAAATTGATTTTCTAAAATAAAAATTTAAATAAGTAGGATCATAAAGTATATATTTTAAAAAAATTAACTTTAGTTTAAAATGTCTAAATATATATATATATATATATATATAATTAAATTTTAGACAAGTCTCTAATACTTAATATTTTTTTCGTTAATGACTTTATTTTAATCACCTAATTTTCAAAAATTCTTTAATTATGATGAGTAGATAACATGTATATCAAAAGTTGAATATTATGACATTTGTACTGTTCTATCAACAAACTAATAATTAAAATACTCGTATTTGTTAAATATGAGTATTTATTAAAAATATATTAAATATTTGTTATAAATTTGATTCACAGATATTTATGATTATATTTTTTTATCGTCTATAAGGGAAAGTGATTAGTGCATAAAAAAGTTCTAAAATATTCTATTAAAAGTATGAAAAAAAAGGTGTGGGGGTGCTTAGACTTTTTATATGCTACATTCAATAATGAAGATTATATATATATAAATATATATATATATATATATATATATATATATATATTCCTTTTATAAAAACTTATGATTTGTTTAGTTGAAATGAAGAATAAAAAAATGTTAAGGAGTGAGGTAAAAAAGGAAGTGAGTTAACTAAGATGAGAAAATTCACATTTTTGTAGATTATTAAATTTAGTTTCTTTCTTTGTTGTTGAGAAACTCTGTCTGCACTTGCATGAAAAGAGCGAACTTAGGTTAAAACCTTCTGTTTTTTTTTTATTTTTATATATAACTAAAATATTTTTTTCTAACTCCTTGATACCTTCGTGTCTCTTGCATATGTGCAATTTGCCAACATCATACAAAGAAAAAAGAAAAAATTGTGTTTTTTACTTAGAAAAAAAAGTAAGGCTTTGTTTGGATTAGAGGGTGTGGAGGAGTGAAAAGTTGAGAGTGTGGGGGAGTGTAAGTGTGAAAAAAGTTGAAGTTGTTTGGATTGGAGTATGTTAAAGTGGATGTATGAGAAAAGTTTATTGAAATTGATGAGTGATGTGATGGTTATAAGAATATTATAAATTATTTTGAATAGTAAAATTTGTAAGATTACAAATTTACCCTTATATATAAATAAATAGAAAAATGAAATATTAATTACTTTAAAAAATATTTAAGTTAATTAAAATAATTAGTATTATATTATTTAATTTCTATTATATTATGTTATATATAATAATAAAATATAATTTTTGTCCATGGATGTAAAAAAATAATAAAAAATATTATTAATTTTGTACATAATTTTGATAATTAAAATAATGGTAAGTTTCAATTATAACTTAAAAAATAATATAAAATTGAAATGAATTAAAAAATTGAATATAGAAATGAAATATGATTTCTTTGTTTTTAATTTTATTAATTGAAAAAATTTGTATTAGTTAAATTTTTATTTGTAGATAATTTTAATAACTATCTACATTTATTATTATAAAAAATCATATTTTAATGTTTTTAATTATAACAGTAATAAATAATGTTAAATCTAAAAAAAAACTAAAACCCTAAACATTATAATTTTTTATTTCCATTATGTGACAATTTTATTTTTAAATAAATAATTATATTCTTTATAAACAATTCAATTTTCACAAAATAATAACTTTCTACATTTATTATTAATAAAACATATTTATTTTAAAGCTTATTCTAATTACTACAATATTTTTTATAATGTTTTTAATTATAACAGTAATAAATACTGTTAAATCTAAAAAAATAAAAACCCTAAACATTATCATTTTTTATTTCCATTATGTCTAAATTCTATTTTTTTTATAAATAATTCAATTTTTACAAAATAATAACTTTCTACATTTATTATTAAAAAATCTTATTTCTTCTCTAAATTTTTACAGCTTATTTCTAATTACTATAACATTTTTATACTGTTTTTAATTATAACAGTAATAAATAATGTTAAATCTAAAAAATCTAAAACCCTAAACATTATAATTTTTTATTTCCATTCTGTAACAATTTTATTTTTAAATAAATAATTATATTCTTTATAAACAATTCAATTTTCACAAAATAATAACTTTCTACATTTATTATTAAAAAATCATATTTCTTCTATAAATTTTTAAAGCTTATTCTAATTACTACAATATTTTTTATAATGTTTTTAATTATAATAATAATAAATACCATTTTCTAACAGTGTAAAGTTCAGTGCAAATTGCATGTCATTTTGTCGTGTTGCATGAGAGACACATATGTGGAAGAAGAAGTGAAAAAGATAAGGTTACTTTCGTAACTACCAACATCTGACATCTGACGTGGCTTTCTTCCCACACTTTCTCCTTTTCTCTTCATTCCTCAGAAGCATCACTTCCCTTCTACTTTCTCGTCATCTTCTCCCTCACTCACATCCACTTATAGAACCAAACGGGTGGCACTGCGACATCCCTCGTCGACTACAGTCCACCCCAAAACCAAACACTGTATAAGTGATATACTATTATTATATAATACTAAAAGAACAAATATGTCTTTTCGACAATTTTTTTTTTCTTTTTAATCTAAATAATAATAGAGCAATTTTTCCTTTCCATTTTAATCTTGTTCCAACATACACAATTTTAAGAAAATAAATCATTCTTATATTTTCTATTTTATTTCTCATTTCATCATTAATAATCCAAGTGATATTTTTTTTATAATGTGCTATCATTGGAGATGTGTTAGGTAGGTAAAAACTATAAAAACAGCTCGTAACAAAGTGCTTTACTTTTTTTTTATTGGAACATTTGAATTTACAAAATACTTTCCTTTAAGACTACATTTTTAAAACTTATTTCACAATTTCAACAAGAAAATGATTTTTAATTTACAAATAAACTTAAGCGAAGGGAAATCGAATAGAAGAATAGGAATTATTATTGTTTATTGTTTTTCTTAAAAATAAAATCATCTAAAATATTTGTCATTTTTTTATTCTAGGTTATTATTATTGATAAATGTTAATGCAAGTTATTTAAAATTTTAATTTAAATAAGATAAAACATATTTTAATTGAATTTTATAGGTATTTTAAATATTAAGAACCTAAAAGTTTATAATATATTTCAATTTTTAGTATTATAAAATTATGATATTACATTTTTAATATTATTCCATACATTAAATTATATAATAATTTTATTAAAACTGATTTCACTTCTCTTTAACTTTTAAACCTTAAAAAGTATTTGACTAGATACTAGTCCAGTTTTAAAAGTATTATTAAGAAAAAAAAAATACCTTGCTTGGACGAGAGACAAAACTTGAGATTTAATGAAATGAAAAGTTGAAGGAAATTTTTTAATAATATTTTTTTATTACATATTTTGAAATAAATAAATTTATTATAACTTTTTTGACAGTGATTTTTATATATGATGACAGAAAGACGAGAATAGAACAGAAAACATCTTATATGAAATTTCTTTGATTTTAAAAAAAAGTTTTTTAGTATGAAAAAGGATTGATTTAAAGTAAAAATAAAAAATTATTTAGAACATAATTAAATAAAAGTAAAAAATAGAAAAATATGTTTCTTAAAATTGATTTTTAAGTAAAAAACCGAGTTTAGTGTGTTTTTTTTAATTCTTTAGTATTTAAGTAAAACTGAGTATGATTATTAAAATTGTCAGAGTGGTTTATTAAAGCATTTTATGTGAGCAATTTTTTTAATATTCATAACATTTAATAAAATTTAATTATAATAAATATAAAATAATGTATTGAAAAGTGTAATAAACCTAAGCCCAGAAAGGAGGGTTAATTGTGGGGGAAGTTTATGAAGTGAGAAGGAAAGCACAGGAAGCGAGAAGGGAAGCATAATCAGCGATGGCGAGAAATTGGTTGTTTCGATCTTTGGCGCTTCGACATGCTATAAAGAATACGGTTCGCCCGATCTTCTTCAACGCTCACCACCGCTTTCTCTCACTCCCATCCAAACCATCTCTCTTCGCCACCGCAATCGCCTCATCTCAGCTCTCTCTCCTCCCATCATTCCACCACTCCCGCTCCCTCTCCTCCGCCGCAGGTCTCTCTCTCTCTGTCTCTCACGCACACACACACACATTGTACATTGCTTGATTTTTATACGATAAACGAAAGGAATCGCGTTATTTTACTTGCTGCGCTGTCTACATTGTTCACCTCTGCGTTAACCTCTATTCCTGAATTCGCTTCCTACTAGTACTATTTCCACTTGATGAAAACGATTTGATATATATTTAATTGTTTCAATTTTATTTTACTGCATCGTAATAAGAAAGTCTATTGGTGAATTATTTTCAGGTCCTTCCGATGTTGTACTTGTTAATTCAGAGGAAGAGTTCAACAATATCCTTACCAAAGTTCAAGGTATGTGTATGTTATCTTGCTTCGTATTAAGGTTTGTTATTCCATGATTTGGCAAATAGGCTCTGGTACAGGTCTGTAAATATACTTTATTCTTCTATTTTGTTATTTTTTTTATATGTGAATGAATCTATAGAGAGCTGAATTCTTCTTTCTGGTGAAATTCTGTTCAATAGATAACTCGTTGCACGCCATCTTCTATTTCACTGCGGTTTGGTGTGGACCTTGTAAGTTGCGGTGACCTTTTCTTATCTTGACTTTGATATTTCCAGTGAATTGTAATTATTTTACTGTGCTGCTTATTCTTGGTGATGCATGTGTGTGACCATTGTAAAAGAACTATGAGGATGCGATCTCATAATTTGAATTGTATCTATGATACCAAACAGTAAATTATGCTCACCATGAATGTGAGACCGCAAACTGCATGCGTTGTGATGTACTCTAAACTTTCATTCCAGTTTTGTGCCCTTGTTTGAGTTGAGTAATTCATCTTTTGGCGGATGGAAAAAACTATGATGATGGTACATGTCATAGAGTTTGTTGTTTGTATTTTTTTTTTCTTGATGTCTGTGTTCTATAGAAAAATTCTCACTGTTTTCGTGGTGTATACTTCTGTTTAGGCAGGTTTATTTCTCCTATAGTTGGGGAGCTCAGTAAGAAGTATCCTGATGTGACAACTTATAAGATTGACATCGATCAGGTATGGAGTAATATTTATTGGTGTGGTCCGTGGTTTCAAATCATGAACCAAACTACAATTTATTTAATGGATTTCGGAATGCCACTTTTATTTTATCTTAAATTAAATTTTCAGTAAGATGTACCGCATAGTTGCAAATAGCTTAATATTTATATTCTGCATGAGCCTAATTATATTTTGAGCATTATAAAAATATGAATGTAGGACACCTAACACTAGCTCTATCCATTTGTGGTTAATATAATAGGCACTCGCTAGTTCAAGACATGCTTTGCAATTTTCCTTTTGTTAATACTCTTACAAAGTAGCTTAGGTCTAACTTAGTTATACCAAATCAGCTTGTAAAGTGAGGATTGACCTCATTTATATACTGTATCTTGACACTATCTCTAGTCTATATGAGACTTGGGTTTATCCCAATACACCCCTTCACGTCCAACATTATTGGGCTTGGTACGTGGATAACATGGTAAGTGATCCTTTAATGGATCTAGAGTAAACTTTGATACCATCTTATAAAGTGGGTTAGGTTTAACTCAATCTTACAAAATTGGTTTGCAAAGTGATGAGTGCTTCCATATATATATATATATATATTGTATTTTGACACTATCTATAGTCAATATCAGACTTGGGTTTGGAGATTTGGTGGTTTTTCTCTTTTTTATTACTTTTTTTGCATGATTTTAATGATTTATGCATCGAGAAGTTTCCATGTGGCTTAAACATTTACTTTCACTTTTCCCAGGAAGCAATTCAAGGCACATTGGGCAAATTGCAGATTACATCTGTGGTAATTTATTTCACATTTTGTTAGAAATTTGTGCTCAAATAGTGCTTGTTGTGATAAAAACCTTTTTTCGCACATGTACATTGTATACAAAATAATCTGGTTGTAGCTTGTGAATCATATTAGGCATTCATCATCAATTTGAAACTTCTCCCGCTGTTTATTCGTCCTTTTCTAATCATATTTGTCAGTGGATTATGATTTCATTAATGAAGTGGTGAAACACTAAGGGGGGTGAATTGAACTATCACCAATTTTCAAAAATAGATAACAAATGATTATTGAATTGATTGATCAACATCACAACATATCAATGTAGAGCAAGATTAAAGATTCGAGCTATATGAAAGTATAATATGCAGTATAACAAGTAAAGAAAATAGAGAGATGGAGAGAGAAAGATTTATGCTGGTTCATCCATCACAAGAGTTACATCTAGTTACTTAATCACTCTGATTAGATCAACCCACTATATTTTCAAGTTTTACAAGAATCCCTCAAGAAAATACAATACACACAAGATCTTGTACCAACACTTGTGAAACCCTATCATAAGCAACACTCTTGACAATCATAGTTAAGATCAATATACCATAGAAATTACAGAAAAGAAACAAGATCACCTAGAAATATACAAGACGACAAAGAAGGAAAGATATAAAGGTGATCACAGTGTGAACTTAAACCAAGGATTTGAATCAAAGATCAAAGCAAGAAGGCTCCAAGAAGTGTTTTTTAATCTCAGGTTAGAGTAGACAATGTTTTTAGAAATAATGGTTTTGATTTCGTGTCATTTGGTTTTGAAATGGGAAAGATTTAATGATTTTGGTAGCCAATAGTTTTTATCGATTAAAACAAAGCTTAGAAATAAGCTCTTTGGTTTAAGTGGTTTTAATCGTTTAAAACAGAACAGAAACAAGACTTAAGATATAGTGATTTTAATGTATGATAAGTTCCTTTTAATAGATTAAAACAGATTCAAATTGACAATTTTGGGTTTTAAGTGATTGTAGTCGATTAAATTGTCATTTTAATTGTTTCAAAAAAAATAAAATCCTTGCTTTTACAAATTTAAGAACATTTTAAGATATTAAAACGCATTTAATCTATTAAAACAAAACTAAAAACCACAAAGGGCTCCAAAACACTTTCAAAGGCTTTCCAACTTAACAATTGATCAAATCAAGGTAAAAGCACTTACAACATGAAATCCATAGATTATAACCTAAACCCCAAGATCAAACACAAGATGTACATCTTCAAAGCTAGCATCATCAACAACATAGCATATTTTTTGTTAGAAGCATAAAATCTTCAAGGTTATAATCATCAAAGCTTTTAACTTCAAGCTTCTATATCAAAAAGATGTCATTCTCATTCTAGTACAGGGGTGAGTTGTGCCCTCGCAAAAATAACAATTACATTTTTACGGATCTGGTTGGGTTTGTTTTTTTCAGTGATTCTAATTAACATTGGGTTAGGGAGTTTTAAACCTGATGAACCCGACCCAACCCAACTATATAGTAAAAATACTAAGTGTCGAATAAATCTACTATATATAAAACCAATTTTATGTTTTATCATATGAATATTGTTATATGAATACTAGGGATAACTATTTCTTCTCGCACGTGCTATTACAAATGAATATAAATGTCATTGTAGAATTTGTCTATAATTTATTGTCTTGGGACCTCATTCACTGAGTTGCGAAACATGGTTATGAATATTATTTTATGATTGCTATTTTGACTTTTCAGTATTTTTAGAATTACTGTTTATGCGTATTTTAAGTATCGTCCTGAGCTTGTTAAAATTGTCTATTTTGAGGTATTTTTCTTTGTTATGAGGTGATAAGGTTTTTAATTATTCAATCTGATAACCCATCTTTACCCAGTCCAATTATGTTTCGGTTGGGATGGATTGAGTTGCTAAATAGAAAAGGGTAAGCCTAGCCCAATCCATCCCAATCAAGTTTAATCGAGTTAGGTTGAAAATTAGATTAAATTCAATACAAACTTAGGCCACTTGAATCTCTATTCTAAGACCTAGTTGTAATTTGTATACATGCTCAGTTAGGTAAGTTATGTTATCAACGTCAATTGCCTAATCAATTTAAATTTCCACTGATTTATGTGTCACTGAAGATTTTGGCAATTTCAGACTTAAATTTCTGCATGGCTTTTAACTTGTAACAATGTTTTTTTTACCTTCTGCAGCCTACACTTCATTTCTTTCAGAATGGGAAAAAGGCCGATGTTCTTGTAGGTGCTGATGTTGCACGATTGACCAATATCACAGAGAAACTCTTCAAGTAATCCTTCAGAGTTTGACTCTATGTTATGCTTTGTAAATATGAGCATGCACTGTGAGGCTGTTATTTCCCTCCACTAGGTTTTTAATTAACATTGGCTTTTTAAGTTGTAATGCTCTGTTCTGAATGTGATCATTGATCCGTTGTATAATGTTTACTTATATTTGGTTTCCTTTTGTAAATATACATTTAGGTATGGACAGATCACATTCATATTCGAAACTACTCATTTACATATATGCATGTGTAAAACATTCTTGTTTATTTAATTTCACTCACTTGATCACTCATTTCCTGGGTTCTCCCCTGCCAACCCTAAAGAAAAGCATTCTGGTTGAATAAATTGAGATGCTTCTGTACAAGATTTTATTGTCACATGTTGAATTTTGGGTAACTCAGCTTTCTGTGTTTCAGGAAGGACTGAGACTTTGATTGAGGTGGGAATGGTGCTGAATGGACGATGAAGTGCAGAATGACTAATTGTAGCTTGTTAGAGACACTGTCTAGGCACCCACCTTATAGTCTGGTTGGCATAGTTGGCATGGTATTAGAAGCGTAACTCGTACCATTTGATTGTATTTTTAAAATTTCCATTTCAGAAATAAGAGAATAAGCATATTCGTGTAGGTCTGTACTGTTGGACATGGAACATTTATATCCGTAATGGTTATGTGGAAAGAATATTGACTGACAAGTTGGAAATCTTATCATTCTGTATTACACTTAATTGTTGTATCGTAAAAGTCGTAGTTTGCATGTTTCATGGTTTCTAAGCGTCTTTTTTAAAAAGTGATAATTTCAGATCAATGCATTCTTTCCGAGCGACTTTTGTTACAATTTAGTCATAGTCTGAATCTCTCAATCCAAATGTTGTATCGTCTTATGTCTATTTTGGGGTTTTCCTCTTGCATCTCCATAGTTTCTTACGATACTTCTTAAAATATCATACTTATCCTGTATTCTATTGGTATTTTTTTTTCCAGAAATACTTTTCAGATTTTATAATTGGAAATGTTTCTTAAAATAAAATGCATTTAATTGTAAAATTCCATGTTATTTCCAGATTCTGGAAATGTCGGAACTTTATAATTTGATTCCAAACTTTATAATTTGAAATATGTTTTTTTAATAAAATTCAAATTAAAAAATACTTCTGAATTATACACTCAAGATATATTTTTAAGGGTTAAGTGGTTTTTCGCCTCACCCATGGAGGTGTCAGAAAACTACGAATCCTCGCTAATTAAGATGTCAGAAAAAACTATGAAGGTGCTAGGGAGGTGTCAGAAGAAACGTCAGTTGCTTTAAGCTTGCGTACACTTTCCTAATCAAGTTTCTTTAGGCTCTGCACACCTAAAGGGTTCATTAAACCAAACAGACACTTCAAACTGTATAAAAGATTTATTAATGAACAATGTTAAGTTATATAGATATTTTCTCAACTGCATAGAACGTGTATAGAAGTAATATATGCGCGTAATAAACGAAGAATAAAAGAATGATTGTAGTACATAGAAATTTGGCATATAGTGAAAATTTATTTTTTTATAAAATTTTTGTGTAATTACCAGTTATTTATCTGCAGTGAAATATTTACAATACTAGTTATTTATAAGATTGGTCTATTAAAATTAACCCTTAGAAAGGGAGGAATTCACACCTACAAGTAATTGATATTTTTATCAACATGATTCAACAAGGGGTTGTACCTAATAATTTTATCTTTGCAAGTGTTAGAAAGGTAATTGAGCAATTATTTACAGGTGTCACCAAGTTCACACTTCCTGATCAGGCATTGGAAGTACCTTCCTTTGTTGATCACTGAGTTTGCCCGGAACTTTCAACCATGATGCCAATGGAGCCAACCGACACAAGTCATCATCCTTCACAAATTCTACGCAGGTGATCAACAATATCCACAGAAACGCAAAACCTCCACCATTGCTAATTCACTTTTCATATCCCAACACATTAATCAAATATGTAAATTCACTTATAACACGCTCTTTAATTCTGTGAAAATCGTGCAGAATCGAGTTAACTACAACAACACAACATCAAAATTGCAATCAAAACGCAGTACTAATAAAACAAACCAGAAAATTGCAATTGAACGGAGACGTCTCTCCGAATTCATTACTATAAAAAACAAAATGCTCATCAAGAATTAATTAAAAAAGCCAAAATATTAATATAAAAGGCGCAACGAATGTAAGAGAACATAAAATGACTATCTCATAAGATCTGCGAATACATTAGGAAAAGTAAGATTGCAAAAGGCTTAAGAAAACTGTGGAGGAGATCAGAATCTGAGTTTGGTGAAGAACCACCTATTCTTGCCGGTCTTGAACCTCTCCTCGAGGCGCTTCTTCGTCTCCTTCAGAGCGGTGACCTTCTTGTCCTTGGAGGAGAGAACGTCGAGGTTAACCGCGTCCTTGAGATCCACGTCCAGCGTGTAGCGCGTGGGCATGAGGTGCTGATAGTTCACCAGCTTCACGAAGGCCTTCACTCTCGATTTCTTCGCCGTCTTCTTTGCGGAGTCCTTCTTGATGACCTTGCTAGGGTACTTCTTGATTCCGGCGACCAGACAGTGGCCGTATGGGCGCTCCCTGGTTCCATCGTCGAAGGTCCTGACGATCACCCCCTTTCGCCCCGCGTAACGGCCCTGCAGGACGATCACCGCCTTGTTTGGCTTCAGGAACTTCACCATCTTCCTCCGCTCTAAGGTTTCGCTTTCCTCTCCTCTGCTGCGATTCCACTACACAGATTCATTTCCAAACCCTAACTTCAAATTTTATATCTGCCAAAACCCTTTTTCGCCTTCTGGGTTTAGGCCCATTATAATTGGGTCCGCCCGCGTATTTCCTTCAAAATGGACTTTTCTTTCTAGAAAAAAATGGGTAATTGCTTCCTGCACCATACCACTGCAACCAATTATAGAAGAAAAGACAAAATTATCCTTTTAAAAAAAATTATGTACTTCCAAAATTACATTCTGGAATTTTTTTTCCAAAACACAATACGTATAATTTTTTTTGAATGTATTATTTTTAATTATGAATTTTTTTATTTGAAATGTGATTTTGATTTTTTTTTTCAAATTTTTATATTCGAAACACAATAATCTCTTATGAATCTATTTTCTGGAAAGTATTATTTTCAATTTTGAATTTTTATTTCAGAATAAAGAGTATTTTTGGAATTTTTGAAATTATGTTAGGTGCAGGTTCAAAAGTGTTGGGTAGGAAGCAATTGCCCAAAATAAATGTGGCTTGTTTTTTCCTCCACCTTTATATTTTCGTCATGCATTTATAAATATGTAATTTTTTTTTTTTATATATGTAAGTTACTTTTAGCGTTTAACTTTTAATTATCTAATTTTGAAGTTATTTCTTTAGTATAACTTAGAAGGTAAAAATGTTTTTTTTATATGTAATTCGGAAGTTAAAATTAATTTCTAAATTATACAATTAAAAAAACAGATAGAACTTTTATATTTATTTATGGGTTGAGGATGAAATATATACAAGTGGCTTCTTTTTTCTGTAAACTGTAAAACTATTCATTATTATTATTTTTTATATCTGTGTTGTATGACAAAAATAGTGTAATTTTGAAAGTGAAAGGTATATAAATTTTGTATTTAGGAACGAAATAACTAGTTGTGGTCCATGTTAAAAAGTTATATTACAAGCAATCAAAATTATTGAATGAAAATATAAAAACAAGTGGTGATAAACATTATCTTTGAAAGAAATCATCTCTAGTTAAAAAATAAGATAAGAAATATTAGGTATTTTATTTATTTAGTAGGAATGTGCATAAACAAAATATAATATTAACATGATACTAGTTTAGGATCTTACCCAATAAATAAAAAAATGTGATTAGGACAAATAATGTAATTAGTGGTAATGGGATTCACTTGTGTCTGATACTGTCCATAACTAATTTGTTCAGTGAAAGAATTAGTCATGTTTCTATCTATTTATTAGTGCATATACGTGTTAATTAAGTACATTAATTAAAGGAAAATGGAAGTTTTTATTTTATAGAGATTCCTCTCACGATGACACTTTTTAGGAAAAGAAGTCTTCAAAACACAATAATGAATATATGAAAAGAATGAAGGAAAACACATAATGACAACTGCATTTCATGTGTCTAAAAATTCACCATTTTAGAGTTCAGAAATTAGTGAAATTCGTGATATATATATATATATATATATATATATATAAAATGACCTAAATACACACGTTTACGAAATTAAATTACATATATGTGAACTTTATAAAATATCATTATTATATAAATTAAACACATTTTTTTTTCACACCAAAAACTTTAATTACTAAATAAAAACTTTCACAACTTTAAAACTTGCAACATTATAATTTTCGAGATATGATATTGAGTATATTTGAGTATTAAATTTCTCTTTACGAGTGTAACAATTGGTAATCTACATATTACTAAGATAACTCCGTCTATACTTATTTTCTAAATAGATGTACAAAAATCTTTATCTATACTTATTTTCTAAAAAGATGTACAAAAATCTTTAATGATTTTTCACCACTCAATACATCTACCAGTGATCTAGGTAATAAGTTTATGTATTTTTGAACAACTTTATAATTCTATACTTACATTATATTTAGATTACACCATACTATCTTCCTATAAACTACTTCTCACACACAAACATATAGGTAACGCAATTATATTCATTTTTCACATATATCATTTGTTAATAATTATCATACAAAGATCTATATTGTAATAATTATACAATAATTTGGAATCATAGGAACAAATTATATCGAGTAAATCATGTTATAAAAATAAGAGAACATCTCTTTATCAAGGTCACTTACTTAAGTGATATTCTTTACAAAATAAAGGATGCATAGGATGGTCTCCTTACTTAAATGTTGTTTGAATGATACTTTGTTATTTGAGCGAGAGTTAAGGATGTAACAATATATTTACCAAAATTAAAAACATTTAAATTCTCATCTTACACATACCTTAATATCATCTCAAATTCATACCTTAAGCAAAAATAGAGTAGAAACTTAACATTTTCTCTTGACTCTATTTTTGCTTAAGCAAATGATTTTTCACTCAATAGAAAATAAAACAGAAAATAAATCTTTACTCTTGGCTCAAACGAAGAAACCTAAACAAAGCAATTTTCGCTCAAGTGAAAGAAGTTTTGCTTAAGGTAATTTTTTTTTTCTTTTTTTTAATTGACTGTGAATATTAAATATAAATGTAAATAGAGTATTGAATTGTATATTTAATTGATTTGTGGTTTTGTTTAAAGGAATTATGTTTAAATGATAAGGGTTGTTGAGAATGATAAGAAATGTACTAATTTAGGCTCTCTAGGATGATTTGTGAATCATTGTTTAAATTTATGTATTACATAAAGATTTATGTTGTAATAGAGTTTCTTAGCTTTGTTGATGGTCTAAGTCACATAGACTAACATCAGTGGTGAGAAGCTAAAGAGAAGTTTATTGTAATAGAGATGCCTAACTTTATTGATGGTCATAACACCTGTTGTGAGTTTTGGATATGAATATACTTTAAACTTACTCTGATTCATGTAAATGAGGTTTGCATACCCAAACTACTAAAATGTGTAAGTGTTAGTCTCTGATAGTAAATGTTTAATACGAATCTTTTGAAAGGTGTCAATAGATATTTCTTTGTGGATACAATCAAAGAATATATATAATTTGTAGGTGTGCACTTAAGGATGAAAGTTGGGTTGCTGCCATGCATGATAAGTTGAATCAATTCACCAGAAATGATGTGTGGTCTCTTGTTCCTAAAACTGACTGCATGAATGTCCTTGGAACCAAGTGGGTGTTCAAAAATAAACCGGATAAAGCTGGTTTGATAACAAGAAACAAAGCTAGGTTGGTTGCCAAAGGTTACAATCAAGAGGAAGACAGTCACTATGATGAAACCTTTGCACCTGTGGCCAGATCAGAAGCTGTGAGATAGCTGCTTGCATTTGCTTGCATGAGTGGTTTCAAATTGTTTCAGATGGATGTGAATAGTACATTTCTCAATGGGTTCATCAATGAGGAGGTCTATGTCTCACAACCACCCGACTTTGAGGATCACCAATATCCTAATCATGTATAAAAGTTGAAAAAGGCCTTGTATGGACTCAAACAAGCCCCAAGACAGTGGTACGAGAGGCTTAACAATTTTCTCTTGTCTCATGGCTATGAGAGAGACAAAATTGATAAGACTCTTTTCATTAAAAAGTCAAAATCTGCTATCATTTTGGTTCAAATTTATGTTGATGATATCATATTTGGTGCTACTAATTATTGTTTATGTGAGGAATTTGTGGCAGCTATGCAGGGGGAGTTTGAAATGTCTATGATGGGAGAGATTTCCTTCTTCTTAGGGTTGTAGGTCAAGCAATCAAAGGATGACATCTTTCTAAGCTAAACCAAGTATTGCAAGGAGATTCTCAAGAAGTTTGAGATGGAAAACTACAAAGAGGCATCCACACCAATGCCTACAAGCTGTTATATGGATGCTGACTTAGTTAGAACAACAGTAGATCAAACCAAATTCAGAGGATTAATTGGTTATTTGCTCTATCTCACTGCTAGCAGGCCGGACATCATGTTTGATGTTTGTCTATGTGCTATATTTCAATCAAATCCAAAAGAATCTCACTTTAAGGTTGCCAAACGAATTCTGAAATATCTTAAGGGCATAACCACTGTTGGTTTATGGTATCCCTCTCACTCTCCTATACATTTGGTTGTATATTTTGATTTTGATTTTGCAGGGTGTAAGCTGGATAGAAAAGGCACAAGTGAGACTTGTCATCTTCTTGGTTAAAGTCTCGTATCTTGACATAGCAAGAAGCAAGCTTGTGTGGCCCTTTCAACTGCAGAAGTTGAATACATAGTTGCTGGTAGTTGTTGAGCTCAAATTCTCTGGATCAAACAACAGTTAGAAGATTTTGGGTTGAAGGTCAACAAGGTGCCTTTCCTTTGTGATACCACAAGTGTTATTAATCTCACCAAAAATCAGATTCAACATTCAAGGACAAAGCACATTGAGATTCACCACCATTTTATAACAGATCATGTGAGTAATGGGGATTGTGAAGTTCAGTTTATTGAAATTGAAAAGCAACTTGCAAATATCTTCACCAAGCCACTGCTTAAGGACAATTTTTTCTTCTTGAGAAATGAGTTGGGTATTCTTGATTCTCAAGTTCTTTCTTAATTCTGTTTCCATCTCTTCTCTCATTCTATTTCTGAAGACAAATAAGGGGAGAATAATGTGGCTTTTGGTGTTGTAGTGTTGCTGGTACACTCTGGTTTAATTATGGTTTATCATGCTGCTGCTCTGTACTTTGATTTTTGCACTACAATTCACCATTGTTTACACTGGTTTTCACACTCTGTTTTCTTGTTTTCTTGCTGAAAAATTATGCAAAAAACTGGTTCTTGAGTGCTTTTCAAATTTGGGTTATCATGATGCCCTATATGCCTTGTATGTGCATATTATCTATTTTGCAGGATCTATCAAATTCAAAAAGGACAACACAAGCAAACCAGGAATTTGTCTTCATCAAATAGGGGGAGATTGTTGAACAACGTGCTTTGATGTCTCCAAATCCTAGTGGAATGCATGAAGACCATTGCTGCTAGTTGTGTGTGTGTCTAGAGTAGTTGAATTGCACCCATATTAATACTTCTTCCATTCCATTTTTTATGCCTATAAGAAAAAAGCAGCAGGAGAGGAAATCAACAGACAAATAAGCCCTTGATACCATGTTAAGCAAGAAAGAGAGAGAGAGAGAATATATGTATTATGTATGATTGATCTTATAAAAAAAACAGAGAAGGAAAATGTATTTATACAGAAGAGGAAGCCCCGTGACCCATGCAAAGCTATCTATTATTTATATCTCTAATAAATTGAGCTCTCATGGTTATTACTTATTAGTGCATGCGTTTATTAGAAAGAAACATGGGCAAAGAGACTAGATTAAACCTAAATGAGTAATAAATCCTTCCTGAACAGAACAAAACAGAAGAGAAAGAAAAGAAATACTCCCTGGATAATTGGAAACTTGGCAAGGAAGTATTTGTCGCAAGTTATTAAAAGACTAACATAACAAGAATAAATAGGAGCTCATCAGCATCAATTGGTATAAGTGAACCAACCAAGGAGACAGTGAAACTAGAATCAGAAGCTGAGAAACCTTCAGAGCAAACTGGTATAAGTGAACCAGCCAAGGAAATAGTGAAACTAGAATCACAAGCTGAAAAACCTTCAAAGCGAACTGGTATAAGTGAACCAACCAAGGAAACAGTGAAACAAGAATCACAAGCTGAGAAACCTTTTAAAAAAACTCATATAAATGAACCTGCTAAGGAAATAGTGAAATAAGAACCAAAAGTCGAGAAAGCTTCTGAGGAAAATAATCAAAGCAACGAGCTAGTGAAGGGAGAACATGTGAAGACTAAGGAGACATCTTCAGAGAAACCACAAAGCAATGAACCCATCAAACAAAAAGTGGAGCCTACTGAACCATCTCAAGCATAAAAGCTAAGTGGGAAATAAGAGGAGAAGGCTTCAAAAGCTGAAACACCCGAGACTCTGTTTAAAGAAAGCATAAGCACAACGACAAGTGTATTTAGATTTTTCTTAATTGTGGCCTTGCGTGATCATTAAGGATAATAATATATTATTATTATGCATATAAATATTTAGGTAAAAGCAGTTGTAAATACATTGTTTTATATGGTAGTGATTGTATGCATAAGCAAAGCCAGATGCACAAAGCATTCCATGATTGAATTGTTGCTTGTGATTTGCTACATTGTCGGATTTTTTAGTGTGATTGCAAAACATAATGCAATGAAAAATTTCAAAAATGATGAGCTAGATAGTTAATTAAATGTGCATGAAAATCTAAGAATCAAAACTTAATAAATATACAGATTAAGTCATTAAGGATGGGTAAAATATTGTCACTTGGGTATTAGAATGAGGAGCACTATGCACTAATCTTGAACAACAGTGAATTGAGTCTAAGGTTATATTGTGATGGTCAATCGTTAATTGTAAAAATTTAAACTAAAGTGCACTCATCAACAATGTTCTCCTCCTCTTTAGTCTTTGCCATACTGATGCCTAATTTCACTATCACTTACTATGTTATTTAGTTATTATGCCACATATCCAAATTAATTAGTACAAGCTAGTTTTGGGAGAATGAGCTAATCTAAATGCACCATAAACACTGCACGAAGGAGAAAAAGTATTTACGGATTCAAAAAAAAAAAGAAAAAATGGGAACTCAAGTTCCGGAATCAAACAAGTTTTGGAAAAAATGAGAAATGCATCAGATTGAACCAAACAAGCGGGAGGGTTACCGTAGGGTGGAAAGAACTTAGCATGCGGAAGCCGTAGTGTGGAAGAAGAAGCTGCAGAGGTCGTGGTGTGAAAGAAGAAGTTGTGGAGGTCGTGGTGTGGAAGAAGAAGACGCCGAGGCCTTTTGTGATGTGGAAGAAGAAAACACGGAGATTGTAGTGTGGAAGAAGAAGACGCGAAATCCATAGGATTAACAAAAATTATTGTCTGAGAAAAGAAAGTGAAAATAGGTAAAACACTTATTATGTCAATTGAAACAAAAAATGACATAGTAAAAATTTATTATGACAGTTCTATCATGAACAAACATAGTAATTTACTATATTTGTTTAGGATACTAGGTCTGTTCAGGATAAAACTGTCATAATAAACTTCATAATTATTACAAAAATGTCATCGTATCATTTTTTATGACAGATAAACTACACCCATCATAATAAGTTGTCATTGTTTCTTATTTTTATACTAATGATTTAATTTAATTTTGAATTTTGTTTGAAAAAAACTATCTTTAAATCATGAACTATTGGAAAGTGAAATCCGATTTAAAG